>NW_006399872.1:1452164-1459484 GCF_000299155.1 Elephantulus edwardii
AACAACAACAACTACAACATATATAGTGAGAGAGTTCAGAATAGATGTTCTTTGTAACCTCACGGTTCATACCATTTAAATAGCTTTTTAAAGAATTGCAACAATTAAACACATGAAGAAACACAACTTGATGGTAGTTACAAACAGAATATATCTATAAATATATTCTGGAGAAAGCTCAGAACTGGGGCTGTAACACGTAATTACAGGTACAAAAATAAGATTTACTAAATAACCAAGAAATATTTTCTGCGGTCAGATATTTTATATTTATTTATTAGTGTGTAATGAGCACTTAAAATATGAACATTCAGTAGAGTTACTTTGATCTCAGACTAACTTGAATTGCTGTTTTCGGCATATAGTTTGGATTATAGAGGGAAGAGATGTAAGGCAGATCTAGCAATGATCCAAGTGTGATATGATATGATAAATAATGATCTAACACAGAGTGAAATTAAGACAAAATGAGTGACAGTATCTGTATTTGATATTTTATTGTCAGTTTGGTTGACTCCTGAATAGCATTCCACTTGCTCTGAGCAGTGCTAAATGCTAAGGATAGCTGATTTTTCCCCCTAGTGCTTGATTAGTTTCCACTTGTTGTTAGGTGCCATTGAGTCAGGTACAATCCATAATGACCCTATAAACAACAGATCTGAACCCTGTCCTATCCTGTGCCATCCTCACACTTCTGACTAATTATGTCCATTATGGCAGTCACTTTGTCAATCCACTTGGTTAAGGGTCTTCCTCTCTTTAGCCAACCCTCCACCTTTCATAGCATCATGTCCCTCTCAAAGGAACAGCCCCTCCTAGCAACCATGCCCTAAGTATGTAAAGTAAAGCCTTATCGTCATTACCTCCAAAGAGCACTCTGGCTGCACCCTCTCCAAAACATACTTGTTTTTTCTTTGGACCATCCATCGGATGTTCAGTGCTCTTTTCCAACACCACAGCTCAAAGGGATCAATGATGCTTCTCCCCTCCTTATTCATTGTCCACCTGAGATTCATAGGCAGTGATTGGAAAGTCCATGGCCTGAATCAGATGTACCTTAGTGTTCAAATTGACATCATTACTCCTCAATAATTTGGAGAGGTCCTTAACTGCAGATTTTCGCAATGCAGTAGTACATCTAATTTCTTGACTGCTGGTTCCAAGGGTGTTGATTGTAGATCCAAGTAAGATGAAATTGTCGACAGTTTCAATCTTTTTTCCATCTCTCATGATGTTGCTGATAGGCCCAATGGTAAGAGTCCTTATTTTCTTAACATTGAGATGCAATCCATATTGAAACTGTATTCTTTGATCTTCATGTCTTCCTCACTTTCAGCAAAGTTGTCTCATCTACATAACATGCATTATTGATGAATCTTCCTGTGATCCTGATACCACTTACCCCTTGCTAGAGTCCAGCTTCTTGAATAATTTGCTCAACATACAGATTGAATAGGTATGGAGAAAAGATGAACTCCTTTCTTAATTTCAAGCCACTTAGTGTTCCCTTGCTCTCTTTCCACAACAGCCTCCTGCTCTAGGTATAGGTTTTTCATGAGTACAATTAAATGCTCTAGGTGTCCCATTCTTCTCAATGTTAGCCATAACTTGTTATGATCCACAGAGGCAAATTCTTCTACATAGTCAATAAAGCACAAGTTGACATTTTTCTGGTATTTACCTCCAGCCAGGATCCATCTGACATCAACAAGGATACCCTTGGTGCCATGGCCTCTAAATCCTGCTTGAACTTCTGGCAGTTCCCTTTCTATGTACTATTCTAGCCATTTTTTAAATGATCTTCAGCAGTATTTTGCTTGCAAATGACACATATTTTATTGGATCAACTTCCTTGGGAATAGAATATATATGAATCTCTTCAATCCATTTGCCAGATAGTTGTTCTCCAAATTTCCTGCCATTTAACTGGTGAGCACATCCAGGACATAATCTGTTAAACAAGTCAGTGGATACCCCTTCAATTTCTGGAGCCTTATTTCTTGCCAATACCTTCAATGCCACTGCAGCTTCCTTTTTTCATTACCATTGGCTCTTGCTTATACGGTACTTCCTGAAAATTTTCAGTGTCAATCAGCTATTTTTGGTATAGTGATTCTGTATATTCCCTCCATCTTCTTTTGATGCCTCCTGGCCATATAATATATTGTCCATAGTATCTTTTAGTATTGCAACTTGAGGCTTAAGTTTATTTTTCAGTTCTCTCAACTTGAGAATTGCAGAATGAGTTCTCCCCCTTTTTTCCCTCCATTTCCACTATCTGCACATTCCATTATAATAATTTGCTTTTGTTTTCTTGAGCAGCTGTTTGAAAGCACTATTCTTTAGCATGCTTTCCCTTTTTTTTTTTTTTTTTTTGGCTTCTCAATGCTCTAGAGCAATTTTTAGAGTCTCTACTGACATCCAGTTTGGTTTTTTCTTTCTCCTATGTCTTTGTAATGACCTTTTGCTGTCTTCATGGATAATATCCTTGTTACCATCCCGCAGCTCATCTGGTCTTCAATCATTGGTACTCAGTCAGTGCTCAAAACTGGTTCTTAAGATGATCTTGAAATTCAGATGGAATAGACTAGAGATCATATGTTGGTTTTCCTAGACTTATTTTCATTTTCTTTCACCTCAGTTTGAACCCTCACATGAGTCTGACCCACAATCCACCCCAGCCTAGTTTTGACTGCCGATATTGAGTTTCTCCAGTGATTCCTTCCACAGATGAAGTCCATCTGATTCCTGTAAGGTGAAATCAACATGAAAAGTTGCAGTTTGTGTTGTTTAAGGAAGGTATTTGCAATGAATAAATCATTGAAAATACAAAATTTAATTATTCTATTTCCAGGCTCATTTCTGTCACTAAGCCCATATTTTCCAACTACTATTCCTTCTTCATTGTTTCCAGTTTTTGCATTCCAGTCAACAGTTATCATTAATGCATCTTAATTGCATGTTTGGTCAACTTCAGACTGCAAGATTTGGTAAAAATTTTCACTTTCTTCCTCTTTGGCTCCAGATGTAGGAGTGTATATTTGATAACAGTTATATTAGCGTGTCTTCCTTTTACCCCTATCGATAATACCCTATCACTCACAACATTATATTTCAGGATGGAATTTCAAATTGCCTTTTTAACAATGAATAAAGCACCATTCTTGTGTAGACATGTTTGGTCATTTTTATTTAATTAACAATCAGGCATGGGCTAGAAGCCTTTTGTTTAAACCAGTTAGGACGTGGTGGGTAGGCCTTTGTGATTAAAAGTTTATTTGGCTCACCTGAGAGCCTCTTGTTTAAAGCAGTTGGATTCTGGAAGGTAGATGTTTTGATTTTATTAACAATGAGTTGTGGCTGGAAGCCTCTTGTTTAAACCAATTAGGACTTGATGAGTGGGCTTTTGTGATTAAAAGTTGCTTCAACTCTCTATGAAGACTGATTTGCTATTAGAGGTACAAATACATTGTCAGTTTTTTGTGTTGGGGAGAACATTATCCTAATTGGTACAGCACTTTTCTGTCAATTTGCTCTACTGAGATAACTTGTGGGTTGCTGTGATACAGAAAGCTATGCCATTGGTCTGTTAGATGCCACAGGATTACCCATCATAGGAGAGCTCCCAGATTAAGGCAGACTAAGAAGTAAGATTGGCTATCCGCTTCCTAACTAAAAGGCCTCTGAAAGCCATATGAATAGTAACGGTATAGCTGTTTCAAAAAAAAAACTCATTTCCAGTTTATTCTAGCTTATGGCCATCCCACGTGGAGCAGAGCAGGCTTGTGCTCCATAAGTTTTCTTAATGGCTCTTTTTCTCCCCCCAAAATAAATCACCAGGTTTTTCTTCTAAAATGCTTCTAGGTGGGATTGAACTTCTAAATGTTTGGTTAACAGCTGAGCCCTATCTAGTAATTCTTAGTTTCTCAGGTAATAAGTAAAATAATAATCTTTAAGTAATTGTTTTCAGATTTATAGCTGCGAAAGTGAAGGCAATGCGTGACAGATCATTGTGCATGACAAAAATATTATATTATTTTTCTGGAATTCAGTAGAAATTGTATATGGTTACCAAGTTAATTTAGGGAGATAAGAAAGAGCTACGGGTGTGGTGGTTGGGTGGGCTTTTTGGTTTGGGGTTTTTTGTTGGTTTTTTTTTTCCTTTTTAATTCTCAGGTCAAAAGCATTATGGCGTTGAAAATTTTCCTTCATGACTGGCAAGTGGGTGGTAAAGTCTAATTGAATGACTGTTCATTTTGGTTTTTGGTGTTTTTGGTTTGTTTTGTTTTTTTTTAATTTGTGTGTGAGAGTGTGCTGTCTAATGAGATCCAACTGGCATAGGAGGAGATTGCCTCTCCTTTTCCAGCAGAGCATCTGGTGGATTAGGGTCATTTTCAGCATATGGTGCTTTTCCAGCAGAGAATCTGGTGCCTTTGGGTCATTTTGGTTTTTAATAATATTTAAATTTTGTTTGTTTAAATCTATTTTCTTGTGTGAGTGTACAGTCAGATCAGATCTGACTGGTACAGGAGGAGATTGTCCCTCCTTTTCCCGGCAGAGCATCTGGTGGATTCAAACCGTGTGCCTCTGGGATTGTAGTTGCAGCGCCTTGCCACTAGGCCACCAGAGCTCCCCTGTAGTTGCAGCTCCTCGCCACTAGGCCACCTTTTTCTTGCATTTAGTTCTCTGATTTACCTACTAACAGTGAAGTACAAGTTCAGACATACTTAACATAAAATTTCTAGTCTGTTTATTGAAACATTGTAAACATATATTTTCTACTCATCTTAATTGTGTTCTCTCTAATTATGTGACGCAAAGCCCAAATAACAGAACTGAGAAATTTTTGTACTTTTAATTAAAGTTGTTTCTACTCCATGTTGGGAGCATTTCTTTTTGATAGAAGGGATATAAAACATGAATACTATTTGTTGTTAGGCTCCATTGCATCTAGTACAACTCATAGCGACCCTGTGAACAGTTGACTTGGACTCTTCCCTATCCTGTGCCATCCTCACCTTCTCTGACACCATTATTGAAGTCACTGTGTAAGTGTATCTCATTGGGGGTTTTCATCTCCTTCGTTGACCCCCTATCTTACTGATCATGATACCCCTTTCCAGGTAATAGCCTTGCCTAACTGCTTAACCAAAGTATGAAAGTCGAAGCTGCACCATTTTTGCTTCCAAGAGCACATCCAGGGCTGCATCGGTTAGTTGAAACATTGAGTATTATTGAGTTAGAACTGAATCCATTACTGACCTTCCTGTTGGTTTTCAGAAGCTGTCAATTGCTTGGAAGGAGTTTACCTAGCATTCTCCTTCAGAGCAGCTGGTGGATTTGAACCATGTGCCACAGTGCAGTTTCTTATCATCTGGCCACCAGAGCTCCTGTACTTGAAACATGTCATCTCTGTCAGTTACTGGGACCTTATTTTTTGCCTGTACCTTCAGTGCAACTCCAACTTCTTCTTTCATCATCATTGGCTCTTGTTCATATGGTATTTTCGGAAATTTTTCAGTGTCAACTAATTTAAAAAAAAAAAAACAACAAACAGTGGTTTTGTGTTTTCCTTCTGTCTTCTTTTGCTGCTTCCTGGATCATTCAAGATTGTCCCTTTAACATCTCTCAGTCTTGCAACTTGAGGCTTGCTTTTTTTTTTTTTTCAGACCTTTGAACTTGAGAAATGCTGAGCAGGTTCTTCCCTTTTTCTTCTTTGACTCCATCTCTTTGCACATTTCATTATAATAGTTTGCCTTATCTTCTCAAGTTTCCCTTTGAAATCTTACATTTAGATTCTTTTACTTAGGCATCTCTTCATTTTGTTTTGGCTTCCTGATGCTCTGATGTAATTTTCATAGTCTCTTCTGAAATCCATTTTGGTTTTTTATTTCTTCTTCTTTGTAATGAATATTTAAACCTTAATAAATATTTGTATTCTTTGTGAATGAGTTCATATTAGATTCTAAACTAAATAGTAACATTTTCTCTCTCTCTCTCTCCACACACACACACACACACACACACACACACGAGTTTGAAGAGTTGACTCAACAATGTTCCTAAAAAAATGTATAAAGTATTTGGAATAGAATTAATTTAGATCTAAAGCATATTGGACTGCAAACTGAAATAAAACGTTATTTCTATTTTCTGAATGCTCTTCGGAAGACATTGTAGATAATGTTAGTAGAATTAGTTTAGTCTACTGATATTTCATAATTTGGTTATAAAATAAGGACAAAGATAATATGAAAATATATAGATATCTTTAGCGAATATAGAGTCATTTATGGTTGCTCTATTATAAAGGATTTTTTTTAAAAGTAGAATTAATCAATTTTGAATGATGTGAGAAATCTATTGGACTAAAGAAATTAATGCCAAGAACAGCAGGGCATAACCAAGCTGTGTCCATTAAATGTGCAGTGACCTAATTTTAAATGGCATCTGTGGAAATAGTGCTTTGAGAATGGAAAAATTTTATTCTACTCTTTCTTTCCTTGTTCATAAATTATAAATGTAAATGTAAAATACTTTGAAATTTTCTTCTGAGAGCATTATTAAAACATGGATATCGTACCATGTCACAGAATTGTGAGTTTTATGCTTCTTTTATACATAAATATTTTACTGGTCAGAGTGATTTTTTTTTTCCCTATGACTCATTTTTACATTTCACTGATGCAATATTTATAGCTTTGGCTTCTGTATCCAGTCTTTTATGATTTACCTGCACCTGGTGTGTGAATAAAATTTCTTCTTGAGTTTCAGAAAGATGGGGAAGGTTTCAGATTTTTCCTTTGGATAGTTAAAAAAACACATTTGACTATATATAATGATACACAATCAAAATTCAGTCATTGACAAAGTTATAGGGGAAAATGTTAACATCAGAATTTATTTTTATTTCCCAGTAGAATTCATATAGAATATCTGTTAATTTTATGTTAAAAACTATTTTATATGCCTAGTTATTTATTCTTCACTAAGAATATAAAATATCACTCAGCAAAATTGAAAGACAGTATATTGTTGTTATATGCTGTAGAGTTATTTGCAACTCATAGCAACCCTATGTACAATAGCCTTAAACTCTGCTCTGTCCTGTGTCAGTCACACTGTCTCCGATACACCCATCCTGATTACTCTAATCACTGAATCAATCCACCTCATAGAGGGCCTTCCCTTCCTGCACTGTCCCTCTACCATCCCAAGCATGATGTCCCTCTCGAAGGACTGGTCCCTCATTGCAACATGTCCAAAGTATGTCAGATGAAGCCTCAGAATCCTTGCCTCCAAAGAGCAGCCCGGTTTTAC
>NW_006399872.1:1460699-1461659 GCF_000299155.1 Elephantulus edwardii
AACAACAACAACAAATAATATTATGGATCAGAATAGCTAGTATGTTGTGAGAAATCTTATTAATACAAATAGACCCTCTGTAGCACCAAAAAAATACTTATTTCCTCCTTTGAGGATATAGCTTATATGCAGTAATTATTGTTTTTTAAAAAAATATGTTACTATATAGATTAAAGAGCTTGAAGCTGGGTATCCCAAAGACCAAATGCTTAGTGAGTGACTTATTGGAAGGTTGGTTGTTCAAGAGTCCATCTAGAATTTCTTCAGATGAAAGGCTTAGGGACCCACTTCCAAACTGTAACAGTTCCTGAAAATACTGTGGAGCATAATTCTGCTCTGACACATGTGAGGTTGTAATAATTCATGGCAACAGCTTGGGGTTCCCCGCCCTTCCTTTCTTTTTTTTATTCAAGATCATATGGATATAATGTAAGTAATGCTCATGGCATAGTACAACATACAGTGGACTACTACCAGAAGGTGAGTGGTTTGAATTCACAAGCTGCTCTGTGAGTGTAAGACGAGGCTATCTCTACTCCTCAGAAATCAATGGAAAGTTGCCGTAAATTGGACTCAAGGACAGTGAATTTATTTGATTTTGTTGTTTGATAGTTAATGTGAGTTTTATATAGGTCATTTTATGTCTTCCTTCTTAGCTTCTTAGTTTTTATTTTGACCTTCAGAACCTTAAGAAAAACTTTAAACCCAGAGACCTTTATGTTTTGTACTGCTTATGATTTTGATGCCTGAGATGTGGCATCCAGATTGAAGACTAATCAATAATTAGCATTATGCAGATGATACAACCTTACTTACTGAAAGTGAGGAGGACCCAACACACTTGCTACAGAGGATCAGAGACTAAAGACTTCAAAATGGGTTACATTTCAACATCAGGAATACAAAAAAACTCACCACCTGGCCAATAGGCAACATCATCATAAATGAAGAAAAGATTGA
>NW_006399872.1:1463259-1466348 GCF_000299155.1 Elephantulus edwardii
CCTCAACCCTGATGTCAGTCCTGTTTTACAACAGTGGCCCTAAAAGGGTAAATAAGGTGTTTTGACTGCTAAGGAGGAGATTGTTTTGCAATCCTTCCAGGCTTAAATTGAGTCAATTTGGAGACAGAATCTTGCTACAATCAAAAAAGAAGAAATAAAGAATGGAACACACATTTTTTTGAGCCAGAGATTCCTCTAAGAGGCATACTAGGATCAAGACTAGAGTAGAAGCAACAGTAAAGGTGTTGTAGAACTAGAGAGCAACATGAGACAATGCTGAACTAAAACTGCTATAGATCCAGGCTCAAGCACCAGGCTTACCAACATGGTGCAAGAGATGCTAGAATTGACAGGGCTAAAAGAACTGTGAAAGATCTGCCCAAAGCCATGAAGAAAAAGGACGGGGGGACCTGTAGAAACAACTGAGATGCTGTCCTGACTGAAGATTTGTACTCTTGTTTGCTACCTGAACTGTAATCTGTTAACCTCCATAAGCACCATAATCATGAATATGCTCTTTGAATTCTGTGTGACCATTGTAAAAGACTGACAGGCCCAGTAGTCCAGTGGCAGAACAGCAATAACCCTGGAAGAGACAGCTGGTGTTAAGATTAATAGAATTAAGGGTAGATGATTGAGGGCATCCATGACCTCATAGAAATCCATTTTGTACTGTTGATTTTATGTATTGGTACTCTTCCCCCAGGGAGTTACTGGAGGTCAGATGTGCCTGCCTCATAATACCAGCACTGTTTTACAGCAGCCTATATAAGTCCGTCATGATTAAGTAGCATTTTTTGCGTAGTGTTATGTGCAAGATACTTTCATTAAAAAAAAAAACACAAATGAGCAAAAAGTGGGGCAAATCATAAATACATGAGAGTTCAGAATGTTAAAAATGAATTCTTGCTAAAGTTTGAAATCACCAAAGATAATTTATTCAACAGTAATTTTTCCATGTAGTCATTATTTTCTCTGGTTTCTCAATATTAACGTTTAACAAAATTTAGATTATGTAATTTTATTCATATGATTAGCTCCTGATTATGTCTCAAGTGTAGTTATAGTTTTGTGTGGTGCCGCATTTTAGTCATTACCATATTTCTGAATGTCAAAAAAGTTACTAACATCTGGTAGAAAATAAAAAAGTTTAAGCACATGGATTCATAAGCAATTGAAATTCTGTTTTATACAAACAGTAAAAGTAGGAAGAAAAGTAATACTACATATGTTTGTAGTTAAGTTTATCTAATTGACAGAGAATTTGAGAGTAAAAAAGTAATATTTTAAAAAAGAAATTTCCTCAACATAGTGAAAAGTATATTTGCAAAACCAAGAGCCAGCATCATTCTAAATGGAGACTAAAAGCATTTTCCTTGTGAACAGGGACCAGACAAGGATGCTCCCTGTCACCACTTCTATTTAATATTGTATTGGAAGCGCTTGCTATGGCAGTACGACAAGAGAAGGAAATAAAAGGCATCCAGATTGGCAAAGAGATGGTTAAACTGTTGCTCTGTGCAGATGATATGGTAGGGTACACTGAAAACCCAAAAGACTAAAAAAACCCCAAACTGTTAGAGTTAGTAGGTCAGTTTAGTAGAGTGGCAGAATATAATATCAATATTAAAATATCAGTAAGAATCCTTTATATTAACAAAGAGAATTCAGAGAAGGAAATCAAGAAAGCAATACCATTTACAATAGCCAACCACAAATTGAGATACTTGGGAGTGAACCTACCTAGAGATACAAAAGCCCTATACAAAGTAAACTACAGAGCATTTCTGCAAGAACAATGAAAGATCTAAAGAAATGGAAGAAATATGCCCTGTTCATGGATAGGGTTGGAAGCAGGAGTGGCATCTTCTTCCTAAATAATATACCTCCAAAAACTCTGTGAACTTTGATAAATGTAGATAGTTGTAGTGGGGCTTCAGGCTTTTTGTTCATAGCGTCGCTATGAATCATTCTCAACTCAAAGGCAATCAACAACAACATGGAAAGGAAGACTCAATATTGTGAAAATGACAGTTCTTCTAGAAAAAAAAAGTCTAAAAAGAAATCAAATGCATAGATAATAAGTTTACTTGAAGAAAAAAAAATCTTGAAGAGAATGTACACTTTCTATAAATACAAATTATGCATTAAAGGTCTATTTCTATCAGTAAATACTAAAAATTGTATTTGAAAAAAAAATGACAGTCCTATGAAAAGCAATCTACATGTTCAACACAATCCCAATTAAGATACCAAATTCATTTTTTAAGGACATCCAAGGGGACATTGTCAAATTTATTTGGAAAGGCAAGAGATCCTGAATAATCAAAACACTTCTGAGAAACAAAAGTGAGATGGGAGGCATAGTACTCCCTGACTCAAAAATATACTACACAGCATTAGTAACCAAAACAGCATTGTACTGCTACAATGACAGGCATATAAACCAATGGAACAGAATTGAGAACCCAGAAATAGACCCAGTTATCTGTGGTCAACTGATCATTGACAAGGAAATTAAAGCTATCAAGTGGGGAAATGGCAGCCTCTTCAACAAATGGTGCTGGCAAAACTGGACTTCCACCTGCAGAAAGCTGAAACAGGATCCACATCTCACACCATACACAAAAATCAATTGAAGGTGGACAGAGACCTGGGAGTAAAGCCCAAAACCATAAAGTTCATAAAAGACAAACTAGGATAAAGCTTAGAAGTGCTAGTCCAAGGTATAAGGAGATTGCCAAATACAGCCAGATATGTACAGTCTGAAGAAGATATAATTGATGGATGAGACCTTCTAAAGATTAAATCCCTGTGTGCATCAAAATCTTTTTCCCACAGGGTAAAAAGAAAAACTACCAACTGGGAACAAACATTTGGTAATACTATCTCACGCAAGTATCTCATAACAAAAGTTTGCAGAATACTTCTGAGCCTCCACAAGAAAGACTGATAACCCAAAACGGGCACATGACATAAAAAGAATTTTTACAGAGGAAGATATTCAAATGGCAAACAAACACATGAAGAAATGCACAAAATCACTGGCAATAAGAGATGCAAATAAAAATCACAATGAGGTACCATCT
>NW_006399872.1:1466458-1521768 GCF_000299155.1 Elephantulus edwardii
CTGGAAGGCATTTTGGTGTTTTCCTTAAAAAGCTGAACGTAGAAATACCATATGACCCAGCTATTCCACTACTTGGAATATCCCCAAGACAGTGAGAACTGAGGTACAGAGACTTGAACAACAGTGTTCATAGCAGCATAATTCACCATTGCAAGAACATGGAAACAGCCCAAATGTTCAACCACAACAGAATGGATTGAGAAATTATGTACATTTACACAATAGAATACTACACAGCATACAGGAGCAATGATTTTGTAAATTATTACCTAACTTGGGAGGGACTGGAGAGCATTATGCTGAGTGAACTCAGTCCCACAAGAACAAATATTGTATAAAACCATTATTGTAGAATGAGTATAAGGATTTAAAGGGGATGTGGAGGGAGTCTGGAAGCAGAGGGGTGAGGATGTGCAGGGGAAGGGAGGGATTAATCATGGAGTTGTACAATTTGATGGTGGGGTAAGGGAAATTGGAAGAATCTTCTGAAAAACAATGTGTTTGAATTTTATAAATAAATTAGTATAATAAGAACAGACAATATTTTAGCCACAAAAGTGAAATGTAGCAAGACAAGTATGGATTTTTTAATTTGAAAAAAATATTTAGAAATTAACTTTAGATTAAATGTTTGGGGTTCTTTACATAATGAACTTTCCTTCTGAGATAACTTTCATTGTATTTGTCTCAGATAATCTAGAAATGAGTTGTTTAAAACAAAAAGTGAAAGTAAACAGTGACATTGTCTTAGGGGTTTCCATGTATATTTTAATCCTTACTCCACCCTTAGAGAAAATAACTATTATCCCTATTCTATAACTGAGGAAATTGAAATTCAGGGAGTTTAGGTAACTTAATTGCCCAAATTGCCACAAGGAAATTAGAAAGCTCTAAGAAATTACAGAGCAGAGACTTTTCAAACCCAGTTCAGATGCCAGTGTTCTTCTAATAGTTTTCCTCTTTAATCATCCTAAAATACTTGAACCTTCTAACTTCTCTTTTCAGACTGTTAATGATAATCAGAATGTATATATGTATTACATACTGGGATACAAACTGAATGGCCATTCAGATCCACCAGCCATTCTGGAAGGATAATGGCTAGTGTCTTCCTGTAAAGATTTGTTGGTATTGTTATGTACCCTCGAGCTAGAACTGACTCACAGCTGGCACTTTAGCAGGTTTTCATAGACAGTAAATCGCATAGAAGGAAATTGCTTGCCTTTCTGTTGTGGAGAAACTGGTGGATTAGAACCTCCAAGATTTGAGTTTGCAGTACAGCTCCCTATCCATAGACCACTGCCTTGGAAAGTCAGTAGAGAATCACTATCGTGGGAATTTCAACTGGAGGGCAGTGAGTTTGCTCTAGGCTAGTTACATATCCTTTGGATTTAATTTCCTGCTCATATGTAGGGTAGAGAATGTTAAACTGGTACTCAAAACTACTCTATGAGACAGGTCACCATTCAGAAAAGTAGCATTGATAAAGAGTTAATGGACTATACTTTTTTGTCATTAGGAGCTGTTGAGTATAACTCAGTGACTCTATGTAAAACATATCTGAACTTCACCCTTTTCCTCTGCCATCATCATCATCATCTCTCATACACTTGTGCACATTTCTATAGTCACTGTGTTGTTGAAGAGTCTTTCTGTTCTTTTCTGACCCCTCCCCCCTTCTCAAGCATGATGTCTTATTTCAAGCAGTGACACCTCCTATAAACAAGCCCAAAGTACGTAAGATGAAGTTTCACCATCTTTTGACTCTTAACAAGCACCGTGGTTGCACTTTTGTTCAAGACATTTTGTTGTTGTTCTTTTGATAGTCCATGGGTTACTGAGTACTTTTCTCCAACACCATAGCTCAAAGGCTTCAATTCTTCTTATATCAATCTTCGTCATTGTCCCACCTGCAGATGCCTAGCAAATAATTGAAAAGGCCATGGTTTGAATCAGGTGCACCTTAGTCTAAGCTGACATTACTGTTCCTTAGCACTTTGAAGAGGCCCTTGATAGCAGACTTTATCAATCCAATAGATACTTTTATTTCACTGGTTATGGATTCAAGCAAGATGAAATTGTTGGCAATTTCAGTCTTTCTCCATAAATCATGATACTGCCTTTTAGCCTGCTAGTGAGGAGTTTTCCTTCCTTGATGTTGAGATGTCATCCATATTGAAGGCTGTAGTCTTTGATCTTCTGCAGCAAGTGTGTCAGGTCCTCATTTTCAGTGAGCAAAAGTGTGTCGTAAGCATAGCACAGGTGTTGATGAGTCTTTCCAATCCTGATGCCACATTCTTTTCATAAAATTTAATTTTTCAAATTAATTACTCAGTAAAGGGTGGAGTCCTGACACATACCTTTTTTCACTTTTAAACCCTAAAGTGTTTCTTGCTTTGTTTGGACAACAGCTTCTTAGTCTAGGTACAGATGTTTGTATGAGCACAATTAAGTATTCTAGAATTCCCATTCTTTTCAAGAAGAATAATTTGTTCTGATCCACACAATCAAATATCTTTGCATAGTCAATAAAACACAAACACACATTTTTCTCATATACTTTGCTTTAAGCCAAGAGCCACCTAACATCAGGTCTATCCCTGGTGCTGTAGCCTCTTCTAAATCCAGCTGTAACTGTTGGCAGTTCTCTGTTGGTGTACTTGCCATTTTTGGATAATCTTCAGCAAGATTTTATTTGCATGTGATAGTAATAATATTGACATTTTTCTTGTTCTGCTTATTCACCTTTCTTGGGAGTGGAAACAAATATGGATCTCTTCCCAGTCATTTGACCAGGTATCTGTCCTCCAGCTTTCCTGGATGACACAGATTATATTCATTGTGAGTATATTCATATTCACAGATTATATTCATTGTTTCAACTGTCTGTTGAAACATGTGAATTAGTATCCAAATAATTTCTGGGACCTTCTATTTTTTTGGAGTGCCTTCAATGCAGCTTGAACTTCTTTTATCATTGATTCTTGATCATATACTTTTTCTTGAAATGATTCCATATGAGCCAGTTGGGATTTTTTGTTGGGTGTATATGTGTGTGTGTGTGTGTGCGCGCACGCGTGTGTACAGTGACTCTGTGTATTTCTTCCATCTTCTTTTGATGCTTCCTGGATCATTCTTGATTTTGCCCATAACATTGTTTGGTATTATTCAAGGCTTGAATTAGTTTTCCCGTTCTTTCAGCTTGAGGTATACAAGGAGATTTCTTCTATTTTTTCCTTCTAATTCCAGATTTTTACACATTCCATTTTAATATTCTGTCTTCTCAAGCTACCTTTGAAATCTTTTCTACTCTTCCTTTGGCATCTCTTCCTTTTGTTGTGGGCTTTTCAACATTCTAGTACAATTAACTACCTCACAATTAAGAAAAAGACATTCCCTTTCAAGAATTAAAAAACTAAAAAAAACCTCAAAAAACAAAACTTTGGAAGTTCACAAGTTACCTGTTTATTATAGTATCATTACTGTGGGGTCAGAACTGATTCATGGCTGACCGTCCAGTGGATTTTCATAAGCTGCAAATTGTAGAAGAGAAATTGTCCATTTTATTCCCACAGAGCAACTAATGGACTTGAACCTCCTACCTTTGAATTGACAACACAACTTCTTACTCACTAGATCATCAGAACTTCAATTTTTATTTGAAAATTAAGTTTTAGCCAACAGCAATGAAAATATCCTAAGATAAATTTGTAGCGTTACTTTGATTACCTAATTCAGGTCATGATTTTTTCAATCTTTTGTTAGGCATCTGAGAACTTTCCAATGAAAAAGGGATACAGAAAAATAATTGATGCCTTTTAACTGTGTTGTTGGAGTAAAGCACTGAGTATCTTGGAAAAGGTGCAGCTAGAGTGCTCCTTGGAGGCAAAGATGATAAAGCTTTGTCTCACATACTTTGGGCATGTTGCTGGCAGAGGCTATTCATTTGAGACAACATGCTTGGGAAGGTGGAGCAATAACGAAAGAGAAAAAGACCTTTAGCCAGATGGATTGACACAGTGACTGCAGTTATGGGCTTAGTGTTTCAGAGATTGTGAGGATGGCACAGGATAGGACGAGGCTCAGATCTTTTGTTCATATGATTGCTATGAGTTGTACTCAACTTGATGGTATCTAACAATAAAAACAATAACAAGCTTTGATTATGGAAAAATAATTCCTAATGATTTGTGCATTTATATACTATATACTTAAAATTGTGTAAAATCCTTTCAAAGATGCATTCTGTCCATGATTTTGGTTAAAGTAAAAAAGAAATTTAGTCCTTTATGTTTTCACATTCTTTTAAACATTTTATTGAAATGTTGTTACTCATTTCCCTGGCTGGTTTGTAAAATGAATAGGCATAAACATTAACGTTACATATACATTCCTGTAATTACATTGATATCTTTTTCAACTAAGATTTACTGCATAGTGTGCTGCTTTGCTTTTCTTCTCAAATTTTGAGGTATTGTATAGTTTCTAGTATAAGGATTGTGTTTATGTTCTACCCTTGCTGACATATAAGAGCTGTATCATACACAATCCAAACACAAGAAAGGGACTGAAAGAAGAGACTAATAACATTAAAACATTTGTGGTTCTGGAACACAAATAGTTAATTTGCCTTGTAATTTTATTCATGTTCTTAATAATTAAATTATTAAATTCATTAAACAAATTTTCAAATGAAATGTGTTAAACTATTCAATTTTGGAAGATTAAATAAATGAGTACTAATAGGAAGTCAGTCTAGCATTTAAAATTGGCTGCAAATGTGCTCCCCGTAAGCCTGACTTTCCTAGCATATGACATTTTGGCTTGGTCTCACTGATCTTCAAGATTTTTCATAGGTCCTAAGCATACCTAACACGTATTTTAAAAGTCATATTTATTTAGTTACCAAAGTCAAATACCATTTGTACTTAAATTATTTTTGAAAGTCATAAAGTTTGTATTTTTAACCCCCAAAATCAGGTTTTGTAATGTTATCCACACACAAAATACCCAGTCATTTTTATAATTATAAAATAAGGATACTAATTTTTAATGAGATTTGGTTAATATTTTTGGCTGACTATCCTGAGCATATAGGAATTTTCTACAGTTTTATCATTTCTACATTTTTATCAGTAACTGGTTATCCTAGGACATTCCTCTGAACTCTGAAATCTTTGTTGTTCTATTTTTATCACGGATCATCTTAAACAGTCTTCAGATTTTTTAAACTAATATCGTTATTGTTGTTGTTGAGTACCATCGAGTCAGAACTGACCCAAAGCTGACACTCCAGTAGATTTTCAGAGGCAATAAATTGCGTGGAAGGAGATTGCCCATCTGATCCCACATATCAACTGGTGGATTCAAACCATGTGCCTTTGGGATTTCAGGGCAGCTTCTACCCATCAAATCTTATACTGACCTTCCATCAGGTTCCAGAAGGTATGAATCATATAATGGGAGCCAGCTGTGCTCATCTTCCTGCAGTAGGGCAGCTGGTGGATACTAACCTTTCATTTAGCAGCCCAGCACAAAATGAATGCAGTGTGCCACAGAACTCCTTAATGTTCCTGAAGCTTAGCTTTATATGAACCATAACGAATAATATTAAGCTGCAATGTCTAATATGTTCCACAGAGCTCAGTTTGCTTAATGGTTAGGCATTGCTATCCCAATGAAAAGGTATATAGTTCAAATCCACCAGCTACAACATGGAAGAAAGATAGGCACTCTTTATCTGGTGCAGTTTTCTGTCTCTGAAAACCAACAAGAATTGATTCCAATTTGACAGTATATAGCCACATTGACAACAGTATTATCCAGCAATATTTGTAAAGTTAAAACCTTAGTTTTAGTCCTTTAATTGGTAAAATTACATTTTTTTTTCATTTCCCTTCCTGTTTCATAGCTATATTGCTTTTGTGAGTCATATCTTTTTGTTGTGCAACACACTAGGCCCAATTGGCTGTTAAATGTGTAGAGATATGGACATTTTCAGTTGATATGTAAATTCGCTCTTACCCAAGTTTAAAATGCACTGGATTTCCAAGATTTAGTACACGAAAAAGAAGTAAAATTTTTTCTTAGTAGTTTTTGTATTCATTACGTGTTGAAATAATTTTATTTTAGATTATTTGGATTGAAAAACGAGAATTTTTTCACTGGTTTCTCTTTAATTTCTCAGTATGGCTATTGAGATATTTTAGATAACATGTAGATAAGTTTCTACTAGATAGCATTGTTTTAGAATCTATGTCATATTTGACATTAACAATATCAGATTTAGAAAGAAATTCATCTTTACTTTCCCTTCCTATGTCCAAGGGTTTGAAAAACTATAGCTAGTCCATTCTAAACACTTAAATGACGTCTGTTCTTTTTAATTTAGATGTGCACATATGCAAGAAATATTGCCTGTAAATTGGCCATTGGTCATAATAGTGAAGTATATTGGTTTGTTTTATAATACAGGACCATAAATAAGGGGGGGAAAGCCATATGTAGGGAATAAGAAATTATAACAAATAAAGGAAAAAAATGAACCATCTAAAGATAAAGAAGAAAATATGCTTATAGAGTATGAAACATACTACTAAGAAGACTAATACTCATATTTAGGAATTACATATGTTGAGCTGAAATTATTTGTGTCCTATGTGTTTTTTGATAATAATTGGTTTTGAAAGCTAGTGATAGAAAGATGTAGTTTGTAGTTTTTAAGGTGAGGAAAATAATTACAGTGGTAGAAATCACTTAGTTCCTGGTTTGTTCGTTTGTTTGGTTTTTAGGACTTTTTCCCTTCTTACATAGAGTTTTTATTTGTGAACCAGAAAGGAGCAAAATTTTGCCTATTATACACTGGTAGGACACACAGAAATTCCTTCATCTTCTTTCTATATGATGCCAATGAGAATAGTCTTTGATTGTCTCTTTCCCATCCCACTCACATTTCCATGTTTATTTGTTTAATTTTGGTTTTTTGTTCAAAAAAGATGTAGTTGATTTCCTACTTAGGTTTGTTTTCTGCTTACTTTTTAATTAAGAAATAACACTGTTGGGTTTTGTATTTGAAATTATAAAATACATTTCTTTTTTCTTTTATTTTTAATTTAACTCTTTGTTTTACAGATGAGGGCAGAAGTGCAGTTGACCAAGCAGGTGGTGCACAGATTGTAGTTGACCATTTAAGGTCATTGTGCAGTAGAACAGACCCCGCCAATGAGAAGCTCTTGACTGTCTTTTGTGGCATGCTGATGAACTATAGCAATGAGAATGGTAAACAAAACTGAAAACTTGCTTTTATCTTTAAAATCATCTTTATTTATAGTAAAAAAGAAAACTATTTAGAAAAAATTATCTGTACAAAATCCATAAGTGGCATATAAAAATTGATCATTATCTAATATAAACGATAATGTTTTAAAAAAATACAAAATTAATTTATGAAATGAGACTAGGTTTTGAATGGCTTCCCTATGTTAATTACTATTTCCCTCCTCCCAGAGGGTAGAAACACAGCAACTACAGTATGATTTAAACTTTGCTATCAACATTTTTTCCCAGATAACATCAAAATAGCTTCATGTTGATTACATTAATTCAAGGATTACCTTTTAAGCACATACAGTGTCTATGAAAGTAAAATTATTTTATCTAGATATTACATTTACTTCTTGGGAGAAAAAGCCCACACATTTACTTTAAAACCTGCCCTATAGTGGGGGGGAACAGAATTCAGAGTAGTCGTAGACATAAGATTTTCTAAATATAATATAATCAATACTTGTAAAGAAGCTTTTCTTTTACTTGAGCGCATTCTTAATATCTAGCAACCATTGATAGGTCAAATAATATTAGATGGCCACTATGGTTACTAATTAAGATTAAAAAAAAATTAAACCTTTCTTTGTACATTTATTAGTATATTATTCACTTATTTAGTATCTTTTGTTAATTAGTCATGGGTCAGAATCTCAATTTTTGTATATATCTAATAGCATCTTCTATGAGTTGTTTCAGAAGGACAACTTAATTTGTAGTCTTATGACAGACATTTTATTTGACTTTTGAACTTGTAATACTATGTTTTGTTTTTATGTATTCTGCAAACAGGAACTTCTCACCAAATTTTTAACATTTTAAATATTTGGCAGTTGTGGTTTCTAATAATAATAATGAAATAGTATTGCAAATACATAAAAAAGGAAAAGGTTAAACATTAATGATACTGACATTTGGTCATGGTATTAGTAACACCATAGTTGTGGGAACTGTGGCAAATTGAAGATTCCATATCTCCTTGAAAAGAAAGAGTCATTGTTCTTCTTAGCCAATAATTTCTATGTAAGTGTTTAGCCAGGTACTGGCTGTCTTGTGGCAGGAGAAATAAGACTTCAAAATACAGCTTTTAATGTACTATCTTAAGATTTTTAAGTGTTGGATTACATTTGATTTTTTAACCCAGTAAATAAGCTAACATAATATACTGTAGAAGCTTTCTCCATACCTATCCAATCTGTATGCTGAGCAAATCATTTGAGAAGCTGGACTGTATAAAGAATGTTGCATCATAATTGGAGGAAGATTCACCAACAACTTGGCATTATGCCATTGACACAACCATCCTTGTTCAAAGTGAGGAAAACTTAAAGCACTTACTGTAGAAAATCAAGGACTACAATGTCTATTAAGTATCAGCATCAAGAAGACAAAAATTCTCACCCTGCACCAACAGGCATCATGTAGATGGAGAAAAGATTGAAATTGTCAGCAGTTTTATTTTACTTGGATCCACAATCAATACCCATGGTGGCAGCAGTCAAGAAATTAAAAAGATATGATATTTCCAAAATTCTTAAGAGCAGTGATGGTCCATTTAAAGACTAAAGTGTGACAGATCCATGCCATGGTTATTAGTTTGCTTCCTATGCACCTGAAAGTTGGAAAATAAATAAGGATGACAGAAGAAGAATCAATGACTTTGAATTACGGTATTGGTGAAGAGTACTGAATATACTGTAGATTACCAAAAGAATCAACAAACCAGCCTCATATCACCATGTTGAAAGATGCTATGAAAATATATTGAATGATCCAGAAAACATCAAAAGAAAATAGAAGGAAATACACAGAGTCACTGTACCAAAATTGATTGACAATAAAAAATTTTAGGAAGTACCATATGAACAGGAGCCAATGGTAATGAAAGAGAAAGTGGAGGTTGCATTGAAGGTATTGGCAAAAAATAAAGCCCCAGGAATCGTTGGGCTGCCAATTGGCTTGTTTCAATTAACAGATGTAACATTGGATGCACTCACCTGTCTGTGCCAGTAAATTTGGAGGATGGCTATCTGGCCAACAGATTGGAAGAGGTCTATATTTGATCCCATTCCCAAGAAGGGTGATCCGACTGAATGTGGAAATTATCTTACAGTATCATTGATACCACGTGCAAGCAAAATACTGCTGAAGATCACTCAAAAACCAGCTGGAACAGTACATAGATAGGGAATTATCAGAGGTTCAAGTGGGATTTAGAAGAGGCGGTGGCATCAGTTATATCATTGCTGATGTCAGATGGATCCTGGCTGAAAGTAAAGAATACCTGAAGAATGTCTATTTGTGTTTTATTGACTATGCAAAGGTGTTTGACTGTGTGGATCATAACAAATTGTGGCAGACATTGAGAAGAATGGGAGGCCCAGAGCACTTGATTGTGCTCACGAGGAACCTATACCTGGACCAGGAGGCTGTTGTGTGAATGGAGCAGGAGAGCACTGCATGGTTTGGATTACAGTGGTACATTTCTGAAGTTTTCCTTTAGTGATTTCCTATAGAATAGTCATTTTGTATTTATAATTTATGGAAAAAACATACCTGTTTTCCATGTGGATAAAAAGTACTCTTCAATTCTCTTACTTTTCAAAATAATCTGGGTATTTGACAATGCAGATAGGGAAAAATGTTATTTGCATTTGAGAGATTGTGCTGAGCATCCTGTATTTTCTTCAACTAGTTGAAACCTTAACATTTTAGCATTTTAGATGCTCTGTAAACAACTTTTTAGAGTGTGTGTGTGTATATGTGTGTGTGTGTGTGTGTATACACACACACACACAAACATATTTTTTATCTCAGAATTCTTAAGCCTATATTCCCCTAGGCTTGCTTATCCAAAACATTGTGCAGAAAACTGAAAATTCTGTTCGTTTATCCACCTGTTTTTAAATGTTATAGCATTTTATCACATCTTAGGATTTTTAAAAATGTTTCTTTTTTTTTTTAATACTTAGCTTTGTCTAGAACTTTTATTGACAAATCAATACTTGGAAGAAAAATATGCTGTTAGAATATATTTTGTTAATAAAGTTAGAAACCCTACAAACTCTTGGCCAATGCATTACTTGATATTCTCTGCTGCATATATTAGCAGCAGCAGAGGTGCCATGGGTGCCAAATTTATGATAAAAAATTTACCATAGATGATTCACAAACATCATCTGCATCCTTGAGAGTTAATTTCCATTTTTAATGAAAACAGGGAAAGTCTAAAGTCTAAAGCAAATCACTAGGGACTAAAATAACTTAAAACCTAATTTGTACGTATATTGGTGCCCACTGAAATTATTATAAGTCACTCTATTCATAAATACCTCTTTGAAACTCTGTATTTGCAAGTTTGTATTTTTATTAAGCTATACCACAGACATAAAATAAAAAAGTTTGTTATAATTGTAATAAAGTTGTAGACAGTGAAAATCAGTAAAGCAAAGATTAAAGTTAGTTGTTTTATAAAAACTGTGCATAAGAAAGAAGCATTAACATGTCATCAGGAAAGGAAAAATTAATTTCTTTCTAAAGTCACTAAAATATAGAACCTTACAATTTTCTGGCCTTGTCTTATGCTTAAATATAAACATATATATAAGCATATACATGGTTTCTACAAAGTAGCCATTTGATTTTGCTTTCTTAATTCCTTGTTAGTGAAATACTTATTTTTCTTTCTTGGTGATTCAAAAAATATCTGTGGGATATTCTTACAGTATTTCCTTCATATTTGCCGTATGGATGTGAGGAAACTGGTCTGTCATTTAGAGTAGCAATCTATGCTATTTAGGGAATGCTACTCGTGTGGTATGGAAATTGCTCCATGTCATTTGGGACTTATCACCTGGGGCTTATATTAAAAGAGTAATCTGGGGCAGTGCTCCTAATATGCACGTTTTGCTTAAAGTGGACCGTAAAATAATTAATTTGAAGTTCGTTTTAAAGGCACCTAAATATCTCCTATTCCTTATGCTAGGTTTAGAATAAATGTTTCTCATTTTCCTAGTCAATCAATAAATCCATACTAATAAATTGAAAAGGAAGGTCAATGCTTGTACAGGCACTTAACTCTGTATATGGGTTTGAACATTCCAGTTAGAACTGACCCATTGCTGACCCTCTAGTGGGTTTCCAGAGACAATTAATGACACAAGAGGAGATTGCTCATCTTTCTCCTGTGGAGTAGCTGGCAGATTCAAACCATGTGCCTTTGAGTTGGCAGCGTAACTCCTTACCTAGGCCATCAGAGCTCCTCACCTTAGTGGTGGCGTGTAAGTCTGTTTTCTTTTCAGAGCTAAATCACTGTTGTATAATTTCTATTTTTCAAATCATTTTCTTGAAATGTAAATATGCTATTAGTCAAGGGCAATTTTCTTCATTCTGTGTTAAGCCCAAATGGTTTGAAGTCAATTTGTGTTTTAAATTCTCATCAAGACTTTTAATTACATGGTTTTCATATTTTCAGCTTTATATAACTAACAGGGTTTTTTATGCAAACCTCTTTATATATAGGAACTATTCTATATACACAAATAGTGTACATATTATAAATATTCACACTGATGTTAAAACGGTTTTCAGTTGTGTGTCTGTCTTTGTCATAATTTCATCAGCAAGTCCTATTAATCAATATCCTGGTAACATTGTATGAAAGGGCCTTTTCTTAGGAGTGAGATAAATGAGAATCTTAAGGAGTGTATTACTTTTAGTAATAGAGCAACATAATTTCAGTTGAATTATTAGAATTCTCCATATACTTCTCTAGACCTATAATTTAGTCTGTACCAATGTTTAAAACAGTAACCATAAAATTTAGGGAGAAAGGTTCTTCAACTTGAGATCTTCTCTCCAGATCTCCATTCTTTGGAGTTCCATGAGTGTGGCCTGAAGAACTTGGAACCATTGAATTTCAAATGTAGGTAGGTAAGTGTTCACACCAGCGCATGTGTTGATTGCCTTTTATCTCTTTGTATATGCATCTGTATTGCACCCCCTCAGTGCCTTTCTTCCTCTTCCACTCATAGATCATGTAGGACTTATACCATCTTGATATTTATTATGTAATTTTGTATTTTGGTCGGTATTTGTCTGTGCTGTGTGTCAGGAGTAATTTTTTTTAAGTCTTTGGACTTTTATAACATAGTGTTGTCTAAAGGCTGTCTTTCACACATAGTAATTGTTTTCTATGTATGGCCTTGGGTTGCATTTTTGTGAACTGTGCTTGTTGAATCTATAAACATTCCTGAAGTAGCTGGTATTTATTAAGGAGTGTAGAAGTCTCCGCCTTGCTCTTCTTGCTTCATATACTGTTTCAAATATAGTTAGAGGATTTGATCTATACTGGTTCTAAGAATTTTTTCCAGTAAAATAACATAAATAATAAATATATTTAAAAATAATATTTCTGATAATATTCTAATATTCAGGAGAGCATGAAAGTGAGCCATTGTCTTTTGAAGTCAATATGCAGGATTGTTGAGGTGTTTTTTTACAGTAGAAACAAATTATCAAAATTAAACATTTGTTTCCAAGATATGTTTATCCCATACCAACAGGACCTTTTCTTAATAAAAAACAAATTACTTACTGGTAACATGCATACTTGTAAAATAGACAGATAGACCCAATCTTCGATTATGTTTTCCATGTGTTAATAGATGTACTCAGACGAGCAAGATAATATATTCAAGGTTTTTTTAATTATTATTGTTTCTCAAAAATAACAGAGTATCAACATCTATACTGCCTATGTTGTTTTGCATTTTTGTTTTCTGCCATCACACTTGCCAAGAATTTCCTTGAGCTTCAGAATCTGTTTCTTTTTTGTTGATTTTTTCAATCTCTAATAAAAATTGGATTCTCGTTCAGCACAACAGTTCACCAACTTTTGGCCTCAAGATTCTTTCATATTCTTAAAAAAATAATGGAGACGTCAAAGAATATGTAGAGTATTTTTTTTATGTAGAGTATTTTTGAAATGAAAATGGATATATAAAATGAGATCTTTTCCATTTTGCATTTTATAAACTCACATCTAGGTGGATAACATTGAATAACACTTTTTTTGTGAAAAATAAATAATTTTAAAAGTTGGGGGGGGGAGCTTTTATTATCTTTTATTGCAAGTGTGTAATGGTATGCAGTATATAAAGACCAGGGAGCTCTGGTGGCCTAGTTGTAAGAAGCTGCACTACAGTTCCACAGGCACATGGTTCAAAACCATTAAATGTTCCAAAGTAGAAAGATGGGCAGTCTCTTCCAGTGTGATTTACTGCCTCTGAAAACCTGCTAGAGGCTCAACTATGAGTCATTGCCAGCTTGATGGCACACAGCAGTAACAGTGGTACAGTTTGGTGTGACTGCTCTGATTCATGCTAAGACACCACAAGTTTCACTTATCATAGTTTTGGCATGTGCATTGCAAATGTCAGTGAGAAAATTGGTTTTATTTTGTGATTTTTTTGAAAGATTTACAGAGAGCACCCGGGGTCCATAGACCACATTTTTAGAACCATTATTTTGTTTATACAAAAATTAGAACTTTGTATCATCTTGTTTGAGTAGAACTTTTCCCCCTCACCTGAACCTTTGTTATTCAAAGAGGATGACTTGCCTTCAGTAGATAAGAACAAACTGTAGAGTTGAGTATAATATTTATTTGCATTTACATCCTAGAAGTCAAAGAAAGCACTTAAATGATCCAAACTGAGTCTGTGCAATTGGATGACTACATTTGTTTTCTGTTAGTGTGTGGCATGTGTGTTGTATGTGAGTATATAATTAATTTGGCTCCTCTGTAACTTTAAAACACCTTTTCAAAAAATAACATGATTTTCATGAATTATGGCAGTTCATGCTGTATACTGTTTGGCTATACTACTTTTTCTCTCTTGATCTGCCATAATATTAAATGTCACTGTGTCCATGTATATACTAAAGATTGTATTAAGCTCTGTTTGCAACATTTCCCAACATTTTGTCCTTTCCCTGGAACTAAAATTGTTCTATTTTAAAAGTAAAACATTTGTGATAGAGAAGCCAAGTTAAGAGAACATGAAGAACATTGTCTTCAAAATGGTTTTCCTCTGCTGGGTTTTTCCTTCACGAAGTTTGTTACTCCTCCTGAACTATTGTATATTTATAGTTTGAACCAACAGTACTGAGGGGGTGTGTGATGCTTACATAAATGCAGACATAGTTGAGTTGGACTCACTCAATGCATGCGCTAGTGCTCACGCTTACCTATGTGGAATTTAAATGATTCAATAGCTCTGCAGTGTGTGAAGAGGTAGTCAAATACAATAAAGAAAGAAATGTATAAATTATAAGAATGCTACTATACAATAAGATTTGGAGAAGCAAATTAGTAATAGTAATAAAGAACTCTAGCTACTGGTAAGTTATCAAAATAATTTCTGACTTGGAATTTTCTTTCATGCATTCTTGTTATTAGCTGCTTCAGAGTGAGTTCAGAATCAGAGTGACCTATGTACAGCAAAAAATACATTGCTCAATTATGTGCTACAATCATTGTTGTTAGAGCCTATGTTGCTGCCAGTTTGTTAATCCATCTCATTAAAGATTGTCCTATTTTCCTTTTCACTGATCCTCTGCTTTGTTGTTGTTGCCATTAGGTGCCATCGTGTTGAATACAACTCATAGCAACCCTGTGAACAACAGATTTGAACCCTCTCATATCTTGTGTCATCCTCTCAATCCCTGACACAATTGAGCCCATTGCTGCAGTCACTGTGTCAATCCACTTGGTTGAGAGTCTTTCTCTCTTTAACTGTCCCACCTCCTTCCTAAGCATGATGCCCCTCTCCAAGAAATAGCTTCTTATAGCAACATGCCCAAAGTATGGTATGTAAAGCAAAATTTTATCATCTTTGCCTTTCAGGAGCACTCTGGCTGCATCTTCTCCAAGACACACCTGTTTGCTCTTTGTTTTGAATGTCCATGGGACATTGAATACTCTTCTCCAATATCACAGTTCAAAGCCATCAGTTCTTCTGTCATCCTTATTCACTGTCTAGCTTTCAGCAACCTAGGAATTGCCAGAATAAAACACACCTTAGTCCTCAAACTAATAACACTGCTCCTCAATAATTTGGAGAAGTCCCTGATTGCAGACTTACCCAATGCAGTACATCTCTTGATCTTCTGACTGCTTATACCAAGTGTGTTGATTGTGGATCCAAGTAAGATGAACTTGTTGACCGTTTCAGTCTTTTCTCTATCATGATGCTGCCTGTAGGTCCAGTGGTTTTTCTTGACATTCAGATGCAATCCATATTGATTTTTTTGGTCTTCTACAACAAACTCTTTAAATCCTCACTTTCAGAAAGCAAGATTGTGTTATCTGTGTACTGAAGGTTATTGATTAATCTTCATCCAGTCCTGATTGTATATTCTTCAGAGTCCAGCTTCTCAAATCGTTTGCTCAGAATAAAGGTTAAATACGTATGGAGAAAGGATACAACCCTGATATGCACATTACCTAATTTTAAACCATGCACTGCTCCCTTGTTCTGTTCACACAACAACCTCTTGGTCTAGGGATAGGTTTCACAATGAACACAATTAAGAGTACTGGGACTCCCGTTCACAGTTATAGCCACAATTTGTTATGATCCACATGGTCAAATGACTTCCCACAATCAATAAAGCACAAATAGAAATTCTTCTGATATTCTTTGCTTTTAGCCTGGACTCATCTGATATTGGCACTGATATTCCTGGTGTTACAGCCTTTTCTAAATCCAGCTTAAATATATGGCATTTCTCTGTCCATGTAATTTTCTAGTCTTATTTTTTATGATCTTCAGTATTTTGCTTACATTTTATATTAATGGTAGTTTGATAAGTTCCACTTTCTGTTGGATCACCTTTCTTGGAAATGGGAATAAATATGAATCTCTTCAAGTTAGTCAGCCAGGTAGCTGACCTCCAGATTTCCTGGCATAGACCTGTGAGCACATCCAGGACTGCATTTGTCATTTGAAACATTTCACTTGGTATCCCATCAGTTCTTGGGCCTTATTTTTTGTGAATGCCCTCAGTGCAGCTTAGACTTCTTCGTGCATTAACATTGACTCATAATCATACGGTATTTTTTAAAATCTTTCCTTGTCAGCCAGTTCTTTTTGGTACAGTGATTCTGTGTATTCCCTTCTTTTTATTTTGTTGCTTCCTAGATTATTCAAGATTTTACCCACAGTATCTCTACGTATGGCAACTCGAGGCTTGCATTTGTTTTTCCGTTTTTTTAGCTTGACAAATGCTGAGAAGGTCTTCCATTTTTGTTCTCCAATTCTTGGAGTGTAAACACAAGCTCTAAGGATCCAGCTGAGCCATAAAATTGTCATCTAGAACTCCATCCTGCTGCTCTATCAAGAGCCTCGGGTGGGGTGATAAGAGGCTATCTTCTCCAAGAAGAATATTTGTATGTCTGGTTCTCTTTATGGTTTTCTGTTAAAGTACAACATTTATGTATCAATCTTTGTATAAGGGGAATGGTTTGCATATTGCTAATTATAGCTTGGGTATCTGTATTATTTGTCAGTTTGTTCTATTGAGGGGATGATCTTCACTTTATAGCTACAATTCTAATTATTACAACACTTACTTGTCAGTTTGTTGTACTGAGGTATCTTGTAGGTGCTGTGAAAACTGTGCCACCAGTGTATCAAATGCCAGAGGGGTCACCCATAGTGGACAAGATTTAGTAGAGCTTCCGTTTTAAGACAGACTAGGAAGCAGGATTGGCCATACACTTCTTAGTAACAGACCTCTAAAAATCCCATGAACAAGAGAGTAACACAGACCCCCTACTTTATCAAGCATGGTATCCTTCTACAGAAACTAGTCCCTCCTAGTAACATTCAAAATCTGTAAGATGAAGTTTCACTGTACTTGCTTCTAAGTTGTATTCTTTGTAATTCGTTTAAGAAAAGTTTGTTCATTTTTCTGGCAGTCCATGGTCTATTCATTGTTCTTTGCCAACACCATGATTCAAATGCATCGATTCTTCTAGAGTATTCCTTGCTCATTGTCCAGGTAGGGTAATTAAAAATACCACGGCTTCAGTCAAGTGTATCTGAGGCCACAGAGTGATGTGATTATGATAAAAACTGTAGTCAGTAATGGAAATATTCTGTCAATACAATATGTTCTTGTTGTTGATTACCATCAAATTGTGCAACTCGTAGTGACCATGTGAACAAAAGACCTGAAGCCTTGCCACCCCTGCTTCCAAACCTGTCTTTTACTGGGAGCTCCACCAAATACTGTCCACCATGGGTAACTGTTATATCATTTGACACCCCAGTCGCACAAGGTTCAGCATCACAGCAACCCCAGGTTACCTCAATAGAGCATATTGACAGAAGAGTGCTGTACCACTTAGAAGAATGTTCCTTCAAAATGTAATAACAACCAACTTTTAAATACAAAAGCCCTCCCCGAGGTACTGTTGACTCTAAATAAAAGTCAGGTGTCAATACAGTATATAGGTTTATAATACAAATGCTTCCTAAGAAATAAACAAGTATTAGGAATAATTTATTAATTGCTAAATTGTATACTTGGGAAAAATATTTGCCATCAAAATCAGAAAATCAAATCATCTAGTTGAACACAGAACACATTTTTTAATTTTTTGGATTAGAATTCATAATTCTAATGCAAAATTTGAAATTGTTTTAGATTCTTTCAACTCTTAAGTACAACTTTCCTCTTCTCTTATCTGTTTTTAATCCTACTAATGTAGCTGTATCACCACCACCTACCCAAATACTTACCCATAACTACTCATCAACTTTCAGGGGTAATATCCTTCTGTTGACTATCTCTGCATAACACAAGATAATTCAAACCCACTGCCTTTGAGTCATAGTGACCCTGTAGGACAGAATAGAATCTCCCTATGTGGTTTCCACTGCTGTAACCTTTAAAGAAGCAAACTGCTACGTCTTCCTCCTGTGGAGTGTCTGTTTGTTCCTGCTTAACCCTTTCACTAACAGCGCTCTTACTTATATCTTTATACTTCACTCTGCACGCATTAGTTCTAAAAGACAACCAGGCCTATGGGGTATACACCTCAACTCTGCATTCATGTTGCTCTCTGACAGTCGGCCAAAAGGACCTTTTTATCTTCAAGTTATCTAAGACAAGAGGATTAGGAAACAGACTCTCTAAAAGGGGTGTATGATATAAATATTATTTTGTAAGAAATAGGATGTATTTTAAGATTCCCAAAAGATAATTTAAAAGAACTTGGAGAAAATTAGATTGAAATTGGCATATACGGTCGGTCGTCTTACTCGAAAATCTGCATGTTGAGGTTTATTTTGTAAACCACACAGCGCTCTCACGTTAGTTTTCTATGTGCACTCAGCATGTCATATGCATATACATATATATGATATTTATGTGGTAGGAGTGTTATATGCAACAAATAAAGGTTTTTTAAGGAGGTAAAAATATTCGAAGAACACAACTGTTTATTTGGGTGAACCAGTTATTTACAATAATAGTGCTTTGTATAGACATGGTTTGTATGCCTCTTTTCTTCCAAGAGGCAGTATATTTTGATATTTGGTTTTTTGTTCCTTTCCCTTCAGCTTTGTTACGGATATTTTATTGATGTCCATAAAGATTCATTTTAGAATCCCAAGGCATGTTTAGTACTTTAAAACAAATTAGTTACTTAGAAAATGTATTCAAGTGGGGATGACAAGGCTATGTTGACCTATTCTCTTCACTTCTCAAACGAGAATTTCTTTTTACTGATATCTGTATGCATAATTTAATACTATGAATAGAAAATTATTTAAAATAACTCACTTTTTTTCTTGCTAAAGCTGTGTTCCTTCCTAACAGCCATCAAAGAACTTTTACGCTTGCAAGTACTCCAAACCTGTAATTTTTGTGTACTTATTTATTATGTTCTTTTCATCCATTATGATTAAAATATTTTAAGGTTTTCTAAGACTTTTATTCTCTTTTCTTGATCTTTATTAAACTTGCTTTCCCCCTGTATTTTTCATATATTATTTCCTATAATGCAAATGTTACTTTGCTTAACATTTTTATTTCAAAGCCAATTATAATGTTTAGTTCTTCATACATTTAAAAGCCTGATATTAAAAGGTATAAGTTGCTTTCTTAAAAAATGATTATTATTGTTTGAATTATTCTCATTTCTAAATTTCTTTTTGACATTAAGAAAAGATTCATGACCCAATTCTTTTTTAACTAGTCCTTAAAATTTTCAAGATAATGATGAATGGACTTTCTCTTCTTCTGCTGTAATTAAAATAGCATTAAGTTTGCAAATGGAAGAATAAGACATGTTTTCTTATTGCTAATAATATTAATTTGATATTTGAACTATACAAATATATTTTTTTTACAGATTCACTTCAAGCTCAGCTTATCAATATGGGCGTTATTCCTACTTTAGTGAAATTGTTGGGCATCCATTGCCAAAATGCAGCTCTTACAGAAATGTGTCTTGTTGCATTTGGCAATTTGGCAGAACTTGGTAAGTCTGACATTTTCATTGGCAGGTGAGCACTTCTATAACTACACTACCAGGGCATTTTAGGAAATCCATATAGATCATATTCTATTTTATGAGTATAGATATACTTGCTTCATTGTAAAAATAGTTGCTGTTTGATCTTATGATTGTAGTCTTCACAATTTGAGTTATTTTACTTCTGTAATTGTTTCATCATTAAAGGTTTAATGTTTAGTATATATGCATCAGTTGATATAGTTGAATATTTAAAATTATTCACACTTGACTTTAGCATTTTTTTGAGAGGGAAAATCTTGAAATTTAAAATTGTATTTTCATGCCAAATATAAAGGATATAATTTATTACATCTTATATAAATTAATTCCTTATTGAGTGAAGTAGAAATTAGCAGAGTAAGGTCTAGTTCTTTTCCCCAAAATCTTTGAAACCAAAGACTGACTTTTAAAATAAGATTTAAGAATGTCTTTTCAATGACATTAGAAGACCAGAAAAGATGTCATTTTGACCAGAAATTATTCAAAATCCAAAGCCACAGAGTACCATACTAATGCTGGAAACCACTGATATTGAAAGCTATATTCTTTGATGTTGGGTTATGTTATGGGTTCTTTCCCTTCCACAAGCAGGTGTCAGTAGGCTCGGACTTTTGCCCTAGTTGACAAGGACCCAAAGCTGGAGCATAGTCAATAGCATTTGCTGGGTGTGTCTTTAAAATTCCATAAGAATGAATATTCTTTAAATGGTACAGCAGTCATTTCTCTATTTGCTCTACTGAATAACTTGGAATTGCAAATCAATGTGCCTTATCTGTGTCAAATGCCATCGTCGTTAACCATCACAGACAGTGTTTAAAGAAGATTCCAGATTAATTCAGGTTTGGAAGCAGGAGTGGCATCCACTTCCTAAACCAGATGCCTCTGGAAACTCTATAAACTCTATGAATGTAAAGAAAAGATGTTAATTTTAGAACAGAGTTCAGGTCTTTTGTTCATAGGGTCACTGTGAGTCGTATTCGACTTGACAACACTTAAGCTAAATGAGACTAGTGTTGTTATATTTTTGGAAGAACATTCTTCTACTTTATACATCATTCCTTGTCAGTTTGCTGTGCTGAGGTAATCTGGGTTTGCTGAGATAGCGAATCCTGTGCCATTGGGCTTTTAAATACCGTAATGGTTTACCAATGTGGACAGTGTTTGGTGAAGCTCCCAGTTGTAGGACAGGTTTGGAAGCAGGAGTGGCATCCAATTCCTAAACCACATGCCTATGGAAAGTATGAACTTGGAGAAACTACGATAGTTATAGAAAGGCATTGGGTATTTTGTTCATAGAGTTGCTTTGAGCCATGCTCAACTCAATGTCAATCAACAACAACAAATACTTCTACCCTGCCCACCATCCTCTATTCTTTTTTTTTTCTCTTTGATCCATTGTCTTTGATTCCTTTATTTTCTTCCTTCCTGTGATTTTGACCAGAAAGTTATAAATCTTCATCTGAATCTTCCTCATAGTCATGTTTATAAAAGTAAACTAAAAATCCACTGTCATTGAGTTGATTCTAACTCATAGCAGTCCTATAGGACGGGATAGAACCGCCTCACAGTTTCCAAGCCTGGAATTCTTTATGGAAGTAGACTATAGCATCTTTATTCCTTGAAGTGACCAGTGGATTCAAAATACCAACCTTTAGGATAGCATCCAAACACTTAACTACTGAGTCACCAGAGTGCCTTCTCTTCATTAATTATTTTGAGAATAATTAAACCAAGTAAATAAATGCTATTAATTTTCCTTACTTTATAAATAAAAGACCTAATTTTGTTTTTTCTAACTAAAAAGAGCCATATTCCTGAATACTGTATACTAAAATACTGATTTCAGTACTTCAGTTTCAATGAAGAGAATACAACCAAATCAAACTCATACAGCAGTTGGATTGGTTCTGACTCATTGCAAGCAGAAGCATGGCCCTGGATGTGTGCTGACCCTCACTTATCTTTACAGGAGCTTTAGGAAGGAAATAGAATGTTAATCTTTATAGTTAACAAATGAATTATCTAAAAGAGATTTATCTGTTTACTTCTAAAGAAGAAGAAATGAGAAAGAAGGGGCTGTAAACTGCCTAAATATCAGAAAGCAATTCTTAACCAGTTGCATGCATAACTGATAAAAATAAAGCTTTGGAAAATGAGATTTGTTGTTCTGGTTGTTTTTGTTCTTACTTGCGCAAGTAAAGAATTCATGGCATTTAGTCTTGATACAATGTCCAAATGAGAATTCATGCCATTACTCGTTTTTCCTCTCTATCCACTTTGAGGATTAACACAAATTATTTTGTTCTCTAATTCCTCTGTTAATCCTGTCACACTATTTATTTGTGCTGGCAATTGAATTGAACCAGAATTACTTGGCAATGTTGGTTTTGTTTTGGTGTATCAAATATATGGAAGAACAGAATATATACTAATAAAAGAGTTAACACTTATTTTAAAGAATAAGAGAATGTAACTACATAAGTAATGGCGTATGTCTGTTTTAGTTGGGACTTTTTTTTCTTCTTCTGAAACTCATTTCATTTGAAGAATTGTCTGAAGCAGAGAGATGATCAACACATGATGTCTAGGATTTGTAATTTTCCATTAAGATAGAATTATTAACAGTTAATATGATATCTGAAAATAGCTTCTTGGGAAAGACACCTCATCCCACCGCTTTCCCCCCTCCCTTTGTTTGTATTGGTTCGTCTGATATACTTTGGACATGCTGCAAGTAGGGACCAGTCCTTGGAAAGGGACATAATGCTTGGGAGGGTGGAGGGACAGCACAAGAGAGGAGGACCCTCGATGAGATGAATTGATTCAGTGACGGGTAATGAGGGTAGGTGTGTTAGAGAAAATTAAGATTGGCACAGGATAGAGCAGGGTTTAGGGCTGTTGGACATAGGGTGACTATAAGTTGCAGGCAACTAGATGGCACATAACAACAACTAGAATCATTCCATACTGGAGTTAATTTTCATTGTTCAGGCATGTACCAAAAGTCATTTCATATAATTAATCAAGACTGTATTATGCCATGTTAACATTTTTGGTTTTCCTTCTTTTAAAGTAGTATTCTTTACACCAAGACTCCCCAAAATGTAGAGAGAGCACAGTTGAATTTCAGTATTCATTAACTTCTTTATTCAAACAGTAAATTTATTTTGGACACTTGTTATACACTGTATATTTAATGGCTAAAACAATATGCACTGCCCTTGTCCTCAAGAAGCTTATGCTTTTATTAAGTGAAAAAAGTTTCCATTTACTAAAGTAATTTAAAATTAGCATATAATTAGGATCATTGTCACCATGGGAAAGTAATATAGTAAAGCCCTAGTTTTTATGAAAGACATAAACTCAAGGTGAGAAAGTACATTTTCATAAAAAAAATTCCTTTATTTCAAAATTCCTTTAATCTACCTTTTCTTAAGAAGGTTTTTGGAAGTTTCATCCCCAAAACAAAATGAAGGAAAAGACATGGAAAAAATATCTCTGGCATGAGGAAATGATCCATCCAAATAATAATGAGGAATTCTCAGATGTCAGTGATACCCCTCAGATAAGCGAGACCAACCAGTCAGATTGGATTAAATCAGGATTCTCTGAAAGAAACTTATCCAAGAAAAATTTATGGAATATCTGACCAAAGAAATTTGAAGGAAATTTGAGGAAGAGTGCAGTAGAGTACTTTTGAACTTGAGGAGTTGATCAATAGATCCTGATGTTTCTTTGGATATGAAAGTTGAATTAGAATTGCACATGACTCCCAGATTTCTGCATGTGCAGGTAGGTAGATGATCTAGTTATTTACTGAGTGACTTAGGTAAGCTTGGATAAGGAGAATATTTTAGGGAAGTATCAAAAAGGAAGATAATTAGATGACCTGGTAAGTACTGAAAAAGTAAGAAAGAAAAAATCCTGATTTATGGCAATACAGTAGACAAAGTACAGCAGCCTCTGTGGAGTTTACATGGCTTTAGGTCTTCAAAGAACAAGACTTGTATCTTTTTCCAGTGGAGTGGTCAGAAGGTTTGAACTGCCAACCTTTTGGTTAGCAGTTGAGCACTGAACCACTGCTATAGTAGGGCTCCTTGTACCAAGTTGATAGTATTTGCAGTTTGATGGGGGAAAAAGAGAAAGTGAAAGAGACTGGCTTAGGAATGTATGTGAATTGTATATAGAGAATTCTGTTAAGAAATTGTGGAAAAGAACAAAAACTGAATGGTAGTTGAAGAAAGGAATGAACTAGAGATGTTATTTTTTATGTGAAATATGCTAAAGCAAATTTAAATGTGATGATGAGCTTTATGGTAAAGAAAAGTTGAAGATACTGAAGAAGAAAGAAGGAATAAGACCTCAGAAACATGTAGGGCTGCCAGGAACCATAAAAAAAGAATATATTTTAATAATAGTAAAGATTAGATGATAAGTTGCATTTAATTTAATCATGTAAAATAGTTTGTTGTAAGCTTTTTCTTTGATAAAAAAGCTTTGAAAGTATGAATTTGTAATGAAGTACTTCTGTTGTTGCTATGGTTACCTATAAGGTTTTTTTCCTAATGCACATTTTTTATATATCATATAATTTATTGAGAACATTTTCTCTAAAGCCTTAGACATTTTTTCCATTTCCAGGACATTTAACTATGGATTTTATTTTTCCTATGTTTGAAGTGTTTATATGTTTGTTAGTGGTGAAAATTACCAGTTATTGAAAGTAATAGGAAACAATTTCTGAGTTTAATATTCTTTACTTAATTTGTTTTCTCTTTTATTTTGCAGAATCAAGTAAAGAACAGTTTGCCAGTACTAACATAGCTGAAGAGCTGGTAGAACTCTTCAAGAAACAAATAGAACATGATAAGAGGGAAATGATTTTTGAAGTTCTTGCTCCACTCGCAGAAAATGGTGAGAAAAAGAAGGAACTTCATAGTTTTTGTATGAGAGTGACTTTTTCTATTCTTTTTGTCATGTTACCTAGTTGCTTGCTATTTAACTCAAAATTCTTTGTTCTATTAATGATGTGATGAATTTTATTTGCAGTATATATTAACTTCAATTATATTATCTACTCCATAGCTGTATCTACATTTGTGAAAGCTATTTTCCAAGTTCTTTTAATTATAAAATGTTAGTCAAGATGGTTCTGTAGCTTTCACATACAGTTAAGGCAGCTAAGACACTGAACTACACTTTTGTACCCTTGCAGGGCTAAGGTGATAAAAATTGGAGTCCCGGGCCTGCCAAGAGTGAGGACACTGGTGAAGCACTCCCTTCTTTGGGCTAAAAACCTTAAAGGGATGCACCCTAGGAGTAAGAGTGAACCAGAATAACCAAGCTATCCCTTCGACTACAGCCTAACTTTGAGTCATAAAAGTGGCCCAAACTAAGCTCAAACTATGATCATGGATTAAGATTGCTATTTTCCCTAGGAACATAATAAAAGTAAACAAAAATTCTTTTTGGAGAAAGATAACATCATTTTAGTCCTCAAGCCATTTCAATAAGTAATTTTTAACATATAGAACTAACAAGTAAAGAGGACCAGACATTGTAAGCAAGAAGCATCACAAACAGCAATCAACAGCAGCAAATCTCCAGATACTGGACTTACTGACATTGATCAAAACAGGTATGCTCATTATATTCAAAGAGTTAAAAACCAAACTTGAAAATTTTACAAGGAAACCCTCTTAGTTGACAGAGAATATTTGAAAAAAGGATAGTAGTTCCTCCATTAAAAAAGCACATTTCAATTAAGAATCTAATGGATAGTTTTAACAACAGATTAGATATTGTTGAATTATGATACCAGTGAACTGAAAGATAGTTCATACAAAAATTGAGAAACATAAAGGAGGGGGAGAAGCAATGTACATAAAAATGGGTGAACAAATAACAACATAAATAAATATGAGTGAGAGTGTGCGTGTGTGTGTAAAACACTTGATTGTGTTTTTGTGAAAACTATACTTGAACCAGAAAGCAGTCCTCAAAGCAGGGAAACACTACATGGTTCAAAATCATAAAGGGAGTGTGTCAGGGATGCATCTTGTTCCATACCTTTTCAATCTCTATGCAGAACAGATCACTCAGGAAGCTGAGCTTTATGGAGAAATATGGCATCAAGATTGGAGGAGGACTCATCAACAGTCTCCATTATGCAGATGACACAACCCTACCTGCTGAAACTGAGGTGAACTTGAAGCACTTGCTGCACCAAGTCAAGGACTGTAGTCTTCAATATGGTTTGAAGCTCAATATCAAGAAGACAAAGATTCTCACCACTGGGTCAATTGGCAGCACCATGAGAGCTGGATAATGACTAAGGATGATAGAAAAAGAATTGATGCCTTTGAGTTGTGGTGCTGAGAAAGAGTCTTGAACATACCATGGACTGCCAAGAAAACAAGTAGATGTTGGAGAGGGTGAAACCAAGTTTCTCCTTGGAGGCTAGGATTTTAAAGCTCTGTCTCAAATACTTTGGACATGTGGCCAGAAGGGACTGATCCTTGGAGAAGGACATGATGGTTGGAAAGGGGGAAGGACAGTGCAGGAGAGGAAGACACCAGATGAGATTAATTGGTACAAGAACTAGGTCAATGGAGGTAGGTGTGTCAGAATCAGTGACACTGGCTCAGGACAGGGCAGGCTTTAGTGCTGTTGTACATAGGGTTGCTATGAGTTGCAGCCAACTCCATGGCACATAATAGCAACATATATATTTAAGAATTCTAAGAGGAAAAGAGACAGAAGAAAAAGTTAAAGTTCATATGTGATGAAATGAGATGTACTTACCAGACATCATGAAAGTTATCAAAAATTTAAGTAGCCTAGTGACTCCAAAATATGATAAAAAAATAAAACCGCATCTAGATACATTACTCTTGAATTGTAGAAAACTAATGTTATAAATATAGAATTAGCCAGAAAAAGGAGATAGCCTTGCAAGGAGCATCAGTTAGACTAACAATTAACTTTATTTAGGAAGAAGAGCATTTTAGATACTAGGTTATAGATGTAAGAAAGAATTCAAAGAAGCAGAATCCTAGCATATGTATAGGTAAATCGCATGACAGTTAATTCATAAAATTATAAAAATAATTTGTGAGAGTAAATGTTTATAACTTGAAATTTACCATCAAATGAACATAGGAATCATGTGAAAGGTAAAAATTAGTTCCGAGACCCTTGTATTATATGTTGTTGTTGTTGTTGTTGTTGTTGTTGTTATGTGGCGTCGAGTCGTTTCCGACTCATAGCGACCCTATGTACAACAGCCCTAAACTCTGCTCTATCCTGTGCTAATCGCATTGCCTCTGACACACCCATCCCGATTACCCCAGTCACTGAATCAATCCACCTCATAGGGGGTCTTCCCCTCCTGCGCTGTCCCTACACCCTACCAACCATGATGTCCCTCTCCAAGGACCTGTTTCTCCTTGCAACATGTCCAAAGTATGTCAGATGAAGCTCCAGAATCCTTGCCTCCAAGGAGCAGCCTGGTTTAACCCTCTCTAGGATGAATCTGTTTGTTTTCTTGGCAGTCCAGGGTACATTCAATACTCTTCTCCAGCACCACAGCTCAAAGGCATCAATTCTCCTTCTATCCTCCCTAGTCATTGTCCAACTCTCTGATGCATAATAAGTGATTGCAAAGACCATGGCGTGTATCAGGCCCACCTTAGTCTCCAGAGAGACACCATTGCTCTTGAGTACTTTAGAGAGGTCCCTAACAGCAGACTTTCCCATCGCAATACGTTTTTTTTATTTCCTGGCTGCTGGTGCCAAGAGTGTTGACCGTGGAGCCGAGCAAACTGAAGCTGTGAACAATCTCAATCTCTTCGCTTTCCATCCTGATACTACCAATTGATCCAGTGGTGAGAATCTTTGTCTTCTTGACATTGAGCCTCAGTCCATACTGAAGGCTGCAGTCCTTGACCCTCTGCAGCAAGTGCATGAGGTCCTCCTCAGTTTCGGCAAGCAAGGTTGTGTCATCTGCATGATGCAGATTGTTGATAGATCGTCCACCAATCCTGACGCCACACTTCTCCTCATAGAGCCCAGCCTCTCGGATAATCTGCTCTGCATACAGGTTGAAAAGGTATGGAGATAGGACACATCCCTGGCATACACCCTTCCCAATTTTGAACCATGCGGTGTTACCCTGCTCTGTTCTGACGACTGCCTTTTAGTCCAAGTATAGATTTCGCATTAGCATGATTAAATGTTCTGGGATTTCCATTCTTCTCAGAGTCAGCCACAGTTTGTTATGATCCACACAGTCAAGCGCCTTTTAGAGTTTAATAGTGGTAAAGCTTGCACTGCCAACACAAAGGCACTTAGTTCTGATTGACCAGATGCTCTAGGAGAAAGATGGTCAGTCTCTTCCTGTGCAGTTTACTGTCTCTGAACATCTGCTGGAGGGTTAGCTGTGAGTCAGTTCTGACTCCATGGTGTATGACAACAACTGCTAAAATAATAGAGCTCTGGTGGCTTAGGGGTAAGGAGTTGCCTGCCAACCCAGGAGCTCCACAGGAGAAAGATGAGTAATCACCTCCTGTGCAATTTACTGCCTCCGAAAACCCACTGGAAATCCACTTGGAAAACCCAACTCATCTATGAGCTGGTTCTGACTTAGTGGTAAATAACAACAACAATGGCTTAGCATGTAAGGATCTACTCTGTGCATCCAAAGGCACATGGTTTTGATCCACCAGCTCCTTTGTGGGGAAAAAAAAGTTAGTCTCCTCACATGCAAATTACTGCCTCTGAAAACCATTGGAGAATCAACTATGAGTTGGTTTCAACTCACTTGCAGTTGCCTCTGAAGATCCATTGGTGGGTCAGCTATGGGTTAGTCTCAACTCAATGGTAAACAACAACAATCTTAAATATAAAAACCACTGGTGGAGAGTTGTTTCCACTCATAGCAACATTATAGTCAAAAACATGAGAAAGTGCTCTGTAACATTTTTAAAATGGTAAATCTTTACTAGAGCTAATGTCACATCTTTCTTCTGTAGAGTGCCTGCTGGGTTCAGATCAGCAACCTGTTGGTTATCTACTCAATGCCTAACTTTCACACCACTAGACAGGCTATATAAATGCATTGGGAAGTATACCATTCAAGTCTAAAGAAGTCTGTTATATTTAGTATTAAATAAAATGGACTTCATAAAGAATTGCTAGAAATAAAATTATGACTTTATGGGCATTCAGTAAGACTCGGAATGCTGCCTTGGAAGGAGGAGCTGTCTTATTCCCCTTTCTCTCAGTAACCACCAATAAAGACTATTGGTTCCATTGTAAAAAAAGTGACTTTATAGGAATTTAAGGTTCAATTTTAATTTTCACTTTTCTAAAACACTTAAACAGTAATCAGAACTATTAGGTCTAATAGGCAGATATACAAACAATAATGGAAGATTTCAATATAGTTCTTTAATTTGTAGTACAAGTAGAGATTAAAAGTATGTAGAAAATGTGAACAACATGATTTTAAAAATTTATCTAATGGACATATTTTTTAAGATGACACCCAGCTGCAGAACTCTTTCTTTCAAGTCCTTGTGGAATATTTTTAAAATCTTGACCCTTTACTTATCGTAAAATACATTTTTAAAAAAATAAAGGAATTGGGATTACAGCTCAGCTTTTTACCACTGGGCCACCATAACTCCCTACATGAAAGAATTGGCATTATAAAGATATGTTCTTTGACCTAAGTGAATTGTCTAGCCATCAACAATAAAAAAGGTAAGTCAGAAATCTCTGAATGTTTAGGTATTAAGAAACACATTTCTAATACCTCAAAGGGAGCTCTGGCAGACTACTGGTAAGAATCTTTGCTGCAATCCCTAAGGCACACGGTTTGAATCCACCAGTTGCTCCTCTGGAGAAGGATGAGCAGTCACCTCCTGTATGTTTACTGCCTCTGTTGGAGGGTCAGCTATGGGTCAATTCTGACTCTGTGGTACACAGCAACAACAACCCATAGAGCAAAGAAGAAATATTAGGATTTTTTCTGATAATGAAGATAATATATACCTAAAATGACACATGGTTCAAATCTACCAGCTGCTCTGTGGAAGAAAGATGGACAGTCTTCAGCGCCTTTTGCTGCCTCTAAAAACCAGTGAAGGGACAGCTGTGAGTTGGTTCCACTAAGTGCACAACAGTAACAGTAAAGTGGCAGGGGGCGGGGGGGAGGGAGATTGGCTTATTGAAAGAACTGTAGATAGATATTTTAAGCAGTGCATCCACCCACCTTTGTTTAGCATGGCAGTCCTGCCTGTGTCCTCCTACTTGAGGCAAATCTACACAGTAGATTTGGTTGCTATGCAGTATGTAAGCCATTGTTGTTCCCATCAGCCATGACTGAACTGTTTGAAACTAGTTGGAACCCGTGAAGGAAACAGTTCTGGTCCTGATTCAGTGGTACATAACAACAGCAGCAGTGGCTTAACGTGTGAGGATCTATGCTGCCTGTCCAAAGGCACATGGTTTGGATCCACCAGCTGCTTTGAGGGGGGTGGGAAGTTAAGTAATCTCCTCACATGCAAATTACTGCCTCTGAAAAACCACTGCAGGATCAACTGTGAGTTGGTTTCAACTCCATTGTAGTTAACTGCCTCCGAAAATCCAATGGAGGGTCAGCTGTGTGTAAAAAAAAAAGAGTAATCTTGTTAAAGAAATTCACTCTTTAAGGACTTTAAAGACTTCCCCAAAAAGTGATTCTGGTCCTGAGTATCTTTGCTAGTAAGTTTCACTTAGCCTATAAAGTACGAATTGGATCAATCTTAAATTCTCCCAGAGAGTAGGAATTCAGATATGCCTCCTAATTTTTTGTAATGAAATAACTACAAACTTTATAATATGTTCCAACAAAAAAGAAACAAGAATGAAAATTAAAGACTGATCTTACCATGTCCGAAAATATTTTAGCCAACTAAATCATCATGATAGATCGTGAAAAGATTGACGCCGTTAACTCAGTTTGCTTGGCTTCAGTTTACTTGGCTCCACAACCAACACTCTTGGTACCAGAAGCCAGAAAAATAAAAAAAAGAATGCATTGGGAAAATTTGTTGTGAGGGACCTTTCCGGAGTACTGAAGAGCAGTGGTATCAGACTGGAGACTAAGGTGTGCCTGATCAAGGTCATGGTCTTCACAGTTACTTACTATGCATCAGAAAACTGGACAATGACTAAGGATGATAGGAGAATTGATGCCTTTGAGCTGAGGTTCTGGAGAAGAGTATTGAATATATCATGGACTGGTAGGAAAACAGACAGGTTTGGCCTAGAGAGGGTGCTTCTTGGAGGCAAGGATTTTGAAGCTCCATCTTGACATACTGTGGGCATGTTGCAAGGAGATACCAATCCTTGAAGAGGGACATCATGCTTAGGAGGGTGGAGGGACAGCGAAGAGAGGAATACCCTGGATGAGATAGATTTATTTAGTGACTGGGGTATTGGGAGTAGGTGTGTCACAGACAGTAAGGTTGTTGTCTCAGGATATAGAGCTGGTTCAGAGTAATCACCTCCTGTGCAATTTACTGCCTCCGAAAACCCACTGGAAATCCACTTGGAAAACCCAACTCATCTATGAGCTGGTTCTGACTTAGTGGTAAATAACAACAACAATGGCTTAGCATGTAAGGATCTACTCTGTCCATCCAAAGGCACATAGTTTTGATCCACCAGCTCCTTTGTGGGGAAAAAAAAGTTAGTCTCCTCACATGCAAATTACTGCCTCTGAAAACCATTGGAGAATCAACTATGAGTTGGTTTCAACTCACTTGCAGTTGCCTCTGAAGATCCATTGGTGGGTCAGCTATGGGTTAGTCTCAACTCAATGGTAAACAACAACAATCTTGAATATAAAAATTGTTGTACATAGGGTCACTATGAGTTGCAAGCAACTCATGGCACATTACAACAAATCCAGCAATATATTTAAATATTAATCATCATAATCTAATTTATTATAGAATTGAATTAATTTAATACTAATATGCTCATCTCAAATAAAGTACTGATAAGATTAAAGTGTAGTTATGGTTTTAAAGAACTCAGCACAACAATCACTTGTTTATTGACGTCAAATTGGAATGAATTAATAACTGACCCTCCAACAAGTTTTCTGAGGCTGCACATTGCCCATCATTTTCCCACAGAGCCACAGGTGGATTCAGATCTCCCGAGAGGCTGATGGGCTTTGGCTTAGCAGCACCAACTGCCTAAGAACTATGCTGCTAGCACTTATATATGTGCGTGTATATAAGTAATGAATGTTACTGCAAAGTAGTGGGGAAAGAACAATCTTCTGAAAAATTAGTAATGGGAATAAAAAAAATGCAATTGAAGATAACCCTCTGCCACAATATTCAACATACAAAAATTAATTCAAGTAAATAATAGACCTCAAAACTAGATTTCAAACCTAAAAGGTTTCTTAAAAGTTACAGTTGGGGAATTTCTCCATGGTTTGGCATATAAAAAAATTTTTTATATGTAATACTGTAGCAAAGTTTTAGTGCACAGAAAGTTTCAAAAAAAACTAAAACCAGAAAGAAAAATACTCATCAACTTGGAGATTTTTTTTTTTAAATCTTAAAGCAGCTTTATTAAGGGAGCTCCTTGGAGAGGTTCCTAGGTCTCAGATGGAGAACAAGGAAGTTACTAAAGTTGGACATCATAAAAGTAAAAACTTGTGCCTTTAAAAAGATGCCATGTAGAGTGAAAAACAAGACAGAAAATTTATTTAGAACAAACATGACTGGCAGAGGGCTTATGTGTACAAAATATATGAAACCCTGATAGATCATTAAGAAAAATCAGAAATCTACAAAAGATTTGAGGGCATATTTCACAAAAGATAAAATCCAAATACCTATTAAGCAAATTAAAATGTAGTCAATGACATTTAGAATCAGCAGATGTAAATTATTTTTTAAATTGGAAACTAAAATAAAACGTATTACTATACCCAACAGAAACTGGAGTGAGAGAATAGTCACTAACTACTGACAAGAATGTCATGAGGGGAAACAGACTATGTCTGCTTAAGTTGAAGCTATGCATACCCTATTATCCATCAAGTACGTTTTAAAAGACAAACCCAGAAAAGTGTACATGGACATCAAAAGCCATTACAGTTTCTAAAATTTTTATAATAAACAAAAATTGGAAATACCTCAGTTGGAAACTCATAAATAAATTAGTATAGTCTTGTTGTTGTGGTTAAGTGCCATAGAGTCGGAGGCGACTCGTAGCGACCTATGAATGAAGGACCTTGACACTGGTATCACTTTCGTCCTTTCTCCAAGTTCATAGGGTTTCCAGAGGCAAGCTGTTACAGAAGTGGATGCCACTCCTGCGTCTAAGCTTGTTTTAATCGGGAAGCCCCACCAAACACTGTCCACCACAAGTAACCATTCTCAACATTTGACACATCAGTGTCACAGTGTTCAACTTCACAGCAACCACAAGTTACTTCTGTACAATGAGTGGACATACCAGGGTTATATGACCTAGAAGAATGTATAGTCTTAAAAAGAAAAATATGAAATTGTGAAAAGGAATGAAGAAAGCTATAACAGTGTAGGTGAATGTTATAATATTGGGAAAAATAATACCAAATAATACACATTGTAGGTTACATCATGTCCTTTTTAAGAAAATGAAAACTAACCTGTAGTTTTCATTGGGGTGTGGGAGGAATAAAATTACCATCAAGATCAAGGTAGTTATTTGAATGGAGGGAAATGAAGGATTTAAAATTGGAAAGGTAAATGTCCTAGGTTGTTAGCAATGAATTGATAGTTATATAGTTATTTGTCTTACAGTGGTTGATACAATATTGTACATGTATGTCATAAGCACTTTAATTCATTTATGGAAGTTTTCATCTATTAAAATACATTTAATTATATATGTGTGTATATGTTTGTGAATGTAAATATACATACATATAAACTGTAGTTACTGAGGTAGCTATCTCTGAGCTGAATGATGTTGCTATTTGTGTCCTGGGCTGTCTGCTTTGGCAGAATGCCTTGCTATGCTTACTAATTATGGCATTTTAATCCTCCACATTTATATGTAATTAAGTCAAACTGAGAAGAGAGATCTAGAAACCTTAATCTTGATATTTTCAAAATTTTGTGAAACTGCTTGGTAGCCATAAATTTAGTTTGGTCTAATTTGATGATTTGAAAATGACATGAAAATTATATTGTTGTCTTTAGCTTTATTTTTTTTTTGCCAGAAAATTGCCAGTGATATTCTTGCATATTTCCAAATAAGATTTCCACCCCCCATTTCTATTTCTCATTCAACATCTTGTCTGTTTCATAATTGCAGGTTAAATGATACCTTTGAAAATTTGCTTCTGTACTGATCCTTAGCATATTTGTTTTAATTTTATGCAAAGGAGAATAGTTCTGCATTTTAATTTGAAATTTAGATAGTTTAAAACTCTTATTTTTAAGGCTTTTGCATCATAGTTTTCAATACCAGTCACCAAACATGTCTAGCCCTAGCATTCTGTAACCAAGGAAACGCCCTACTTTCAGCACAGCACTCAGGAAACAGTACCTTTTATAAAATACATACCAGGTTGAATATTCTGTGTATCCTAAGATACTATACATAAGAAGTTTAGTTTTCTTAATGATATAATAAATCTAAACTTTTATACCTTAAAAAGTATCTTAAGCAGTCTAAATTGAAAAAGGAAAAGAAGATGTAAGTATTTGTTTCTTTCAAATGGCAAACTTTCATTACTGTGTACATAAGCATATGCAGCTTAGGGATAGGACATCAAGGACTAAAATGAAATCCAACCAAAAAATAATATTTAATTTTTGAAATTTCTATGCAGCAATTTTTTTGCAATCAGACTCTATATCAAAGAGTGATATAGGGCTCTGATGACCTAGGCAAGAAGCTGAGCTGCAATACTGAAGGTGTGTGGTTCAAGGCCACTAGCTTATCTTCAGGAGAAGGATGAATAGTCTGCCCTCATACAATTAACTGCCTCTGAAAACCTGCTGCAGGGTCAGCTGTGGGTCAGTTCCAATTCCGTGGTACATAGCAACAACATGTATATACAACACATTTTGTACTGGACAAGTTCATGATGACAAAATGACAAGCAGGTAGTAACAGTTATAGCCCTAGTCATCTCTCTTTTTATTGTAACTTAGATAAAATAAGTTATATACTGTGCAGGGGAAGGATTTCAGTCTCTTATTTTAAAATAAATAAATTATGTTCTGACCAGTCTTAAAGTGGTCTAAGACTGAAACTGTGTTCTGGCAGGACTCGCAGCCCTTATATTGTAAGTAAGGAGCAGTAACAAAGGAGCAGGGACTATACCTTTCTGAGGATAATCTATTCAATGTATATGTTCCAGTCTTTCTGAGATTTGCTAAAGGAACCTTCACATAAAAATGAAAGAGCAGCACTCCAAAAACTAAAGGCTACATCTCCCTAGGAATAGATTGATTAGTATGGTTTTTAATCTGCCTGGGAACTTTTGAAAAATAAAAACATTGGACTGATTTGAGCTAGAGATACACAGGATGGGGTGCGGAGGGTGCTAGTGCTAAGAGTGGTCGGTAGTCAAAATCTGGAGGTAGTACTGTACTAATAATGTCTTGCAAAAATTTGTGCTATTGAAATCACCGTGTGTTTGGGAATTGAGAAAGCTAACACCTTGTAAATTCAAACAAATTCAACAAATAGCAATGAGGCATAAAAGTAATGGTAATGATACCAAGTAAACAAGATGAAGAGAGAGAAATCATATTTAAGGATAAATATATGCTATATTGAAGACAGATTATAATAAAGTGTGATCTAAGTTTTAAAAGAAAACACAGGTAAAAACCTAAAAGAAATTGGAAAAAAATGAATGAACAAAGGAATAATAAGGAAATAACAAAATTGTAATATTTTTTAAAATAGCCCAAATACTAGAACTGAAAGATTCAATAACTAATTTTTTAAAAAAGGAAATAAACTTCATTGCCTCATTTAAAAATATTTAAAAATAAGTTATGAATACCAGTGTTCACAGCAGCATTAGTCACCAGCGTAAGAACATAGAAACAGCCCAGATGTACAACCACAAACAAATGAATTGAGAAATTATGATACATTTACACAATGGAATATTATGCAGCACACAGGAGCAATAACTTTGTAAATTATTACCTAACTTGGGAGGGACTGGAGAGCATTATACTGAGTGAACTCAGTCCCACAAGGATAAATATTGTATAAGACCGTTATAGTAGAAGGAGTATAAGGATCCAGGAGGAATGGGAGAGGCTGGAAGCAGAGGGATGTGGATATATATACAGGGGGAAGAAGGGATTAATCATTGGATTGTACAATTTGATGGGTGGCGGGGTGAGGGAAATTGAAAGAATTTGTTCAAATTTGTATTAGAATTTTGTGAATAAAGTCATGAAGAAAAACAGTCAACTTGGGGAGGGTGAAGGGAGGGTGATGGGGTAAAATGCAACAATGAATGAATGGTAATCTAACTTTTCTGTAAACTTATGTTAAAATGACAATTAAAAAATTTTATTTTAAAAAATAATTAAGTTAGCAGAAGTATGTTAAGTGATCTAGAGGACACGATATTGAGAGACTGAGAAACAACAGAGAAGCCTCAAGAATTTCTTCTTATTGTAAGCACAGCCTGGTGGAAGGGTATGATGTTCATGTGAACAAATACACTAGGTGTGAGAACTCCCCAAAGGAGACAATAAAGAAAAGGAGAACAGAAATATTAAGCTTTCTAAAAGAAATAATATTATAGATATTAATAATAATAATACGAAAGGAGGACAGAAAAAATATTAAGCTTTCCAGAAGAAATAATATTGAAATAATGGTTACCCTTGGTGGACAGTGTTTGGTGGAGCTCCCCAGTTAAAACAAGCCTGGAAACAGGAGTGGCTTGCCTGTAGAAACCCTGTGACTTGGACAAACAATGAAAGTATACAAGTGTTCAGCTCTTTCGTTCGTAGGGTCACTATGAGTCATCTACAACTCGACGGCACTTAACAATAACAATATTATAGATATTAATAATAATAGAAAGAGTAGAAAGCTTTTCAAATAAGACAAATAGCATGAATCAAGAAATCCAAGAAGCTCAGCAATTTCCAAGAGAGTTCCACAGCAAGGTACATTATAACCAAACTCTCAAAATGAAAAGATAAAAAGGGTATCATAAAAGCAGCTAAAGAGAAGCAAATAGTCACACGCAAAGGATCACCAGTAATATTAAATGACTGTTGCTACTTAGCAACCTTGAAAACTACAAAGAAAAGCTTATCCTAAAAGTTGATACACTAGATGGAGTTCAGATGAAAAGGAAAAGGCACTAAAAGTATGTAAGTCAAAGTGATATGCAGAAACAAACATCTCCTTTAAAGGTAATGGAATGGGAAAGTATTAGGTCATATTTTTATGTTTTGGCAATTGGTTGTACTTGTTATATGTTATTGTCATGCTTTATGTAATTGTTACCATGCTTTATTATGTAATTTTTATGTTTCTAACAAGTGCTTAAAATAAGTTTTATTTATGCTAAAGTGTAAATTTATGTGTAGAATACCTGGGGTATAAAAGTTTAACAGTTGATAAAAACAACATGAATGGAATGGGATGGAGTTTTGTCTGTTACTGAAGGATTAAATTTTAAAGTCAACACACAAAGATCAGAACAAGGGAGGATACCTGGGAAGAATTGACAGAAGAAAAATATGGGTATTGCAATTAGTAAATAGGAACAGGATAGGTATATATTTGAACAGGAATTATTCACAAGGGGAAGAGCACAGGGAGAAAAGGGTGGAAGAAGGGAAAGTAGGGAATGGGGGGAACACACTAGAACATCAGAGATTAGTGGAGAGGGAATAGTGAAAAGGTAAGGTACAATGGGGATTTGATGAGACAGGGTGTTAAAAGGCATTGATCAATAGTAATTGTATAAAACTGTATATGGATGAAATGCATTATCTCAATTATTATGTGAAGATTAATTTTTTAAAAGGTCGACATACAATGCACTATGCCTCCATAGCTAGATTAAATAGCATAGTATTAAGCAGCCAAAGATTATGTCTTGAGAAGGTGCAGCTGGAGTGCTCTTTGGAAGCAAGAATGATGAGGCTTCGCCTCATATACTTTGGGAATGTTGCTAAGAGGGGCTATTCCTTGGAGAAGGACATGATCCTGGGAAGGGTGGAGGATCGGCGAAGGAGCGGAAGACCCGCAACTAGGTAGATTAACGCAGTGACTGCTGCAGTGGGCTCTTTGTGTGTCAGGAAGTGTGACAGTGGTGCAGGATAGAGCAGAGTTCAGATCTTTTGTTCATAGGGTCGCTGTAAGTTGTCCTCCACAGCACTTAATGACAGCAAGCAGCCAAGGAGCTTTTTTGGGATGATGCATAACGTATTAGACTGATAACCCAAATGCCAGTGGTTTGGATCTACTAGTCACTTTACAAAAGAATGATAGACAATCTCCCATTTTTATAGCTTTGGAAGTCGTAATTGACTGGATGGAGTTAAAATTAAACAGTTTGTCAAGGAAGAAATATAAATATTTATTAGTGTAGAGGAAAAGGGAAATGAAAGAAGTACAGCTTATCAAAACTTGTGAGATAAAGTGAAGGCAGTGCTCAGAGGTAAATTTATAGTGCAAAACATCTAAAAAATAATAATGATCTAAAATCAATAACAGTCTACAGCTTCAAGGAACAAGAAGAAGAAGAGGAAAACAACTCCAAAACTATACCAGAATGAGGAAACTAACAAAGATCAGAGCTGGCAGACAGACATTTAGCTAGGCTGGCCAAAGAAAGAAAAGCTGTAAATAATTAAACTCAGACTTCATTTCTACAGAAATAAAAATGATCATAAGGAATATACCAACAAATTAGATACTTTAAATCAAATTTAATTTTCTATATGACTAAAATGTATCATTGCTGATATCAGATGGATTTTGGATGCAAGCAGAGAATACCAGAAAAATGTGTATAGGTACTTTATTGATTAAGCAAAGGCATTCAACTTTGTGTATGTTAAAGTTATGAATAACACTTCACAGAATAGGAAATTGAGACCATATACAGTCAATCTGTTGCTAGGCAAATAGTCTGAGTTGTACTAATAAAGAGTAAATAAACAATGTAGCACTAGGATTGTATGAAGAGTCATAGCAACCTATGATATGCAGATGATACAACTATGATTGCCTGATCCAAGCCATGGTATTTTAAACTGCTTAATATGCATCTGAAAGTTGAACAACGAATAAGGAAGACAGAGAAATCAGTGCATTTGAATTGTCATGTTTGCAAAGAGTCCTGAATGTATCATGAACTGCCAAAAGATCAAACCAGTCTGTTTGGAGAGAGGGCAACCAGGATGCTTTTTAGAGGGAAAAGTCCAAGAAATACTACCATTTTGAATATGGTACTAAGACAACGAGATTTCTATATACACAAAAATAAAGCTGGAGCCATGCCTTACACTATAGATAAAAATCAACCCAGAATCTATCAAGGACATCAAATATAAGAGCTAAAACTAGAAAACTCTCAGAAGACAACATAAGAGTAATGCTTTGGGGCTTAGTCTTTAAATATAGATGTCCTTACTCGTTCTTTAACACTTTAGAGAGGTCCTTGACAACCGAATATCCTAATGTAATAAATCTTTTGATTCTTGAATGCTACCACTATGGTTAATTGTGGATCTACATAAAATGAAGCTGTTGACAACTTCAGTCTTTCTCAATTTTTCATGATCCTGCTTTTATTTTCTTTTGTTGAGATATAATCATTTTGATGGCTTAGTCTTTCGTGTACTGCAGTATTTCAAGTTTTCCACATTTTCTGCAAGCAAGGTTGTCTCCTCTGCATAATTCAGGTTGATGATAAGTCATCTTCCAGCAGGCTGCCACATTCTTCTTCATTGCAAATGGTGGCAAAATTTCAAACAGGATTGTTAAATAAAGCTTTCTGTGCATTTAAGGTGTACTGTCAGATATTTCTTCTCAAGAAATGTTGTTTAAATCATGATATGTTTATTCTTAATTCTACTGAATTGCTTATACCAGACCTTTGTTTCCTCTCAAATTTTGGTTATTTTGTTGACATTGTTCTTTAGATGCTATTAAGCTACAGTTGGTTGAAGCAGGCCTGGTAGAGTTTCTACTAGAGATTGTTCAGCAGAAGGTGGATAGCGACAAAGAGGACGACGTTGCTGAGCTCAAAACAGCTTCTGATCTAATGGTTTTACTCCTCCTTGGAGGTGAGTTGTAGCCTTACTAGCAAACAATATGCTTGTTGGATTTTGTTTAAAAATATATATTAAATCTTCTATAGGCACTACACTAGATATTTTCTAAAATACCCATTTAATCTTGCTAATGCAATTGTTTTGAAACTGTAAGTACATCATGCAGAGAAATGTAGTGATAATAAACCTGCAAAAAGAATCCTCAGTGTCTCAGTATTTGAAGAGCTGTTGTGTGGAATAGATAGCTGTGACACCAAGGATCATCCTAGAACTAATGGAAATTACAGCAAGGCACCAATTTTACATAATAGAAGGAAATCTTTCTGCTGATTAACATGGAGAGGCTGAGAGAGTGATATGTAAGAGAGGAGGCTAATTTTCTATTCAGGTAGAATATAAATAACCGCTTGTTGAAGTATCAAGTGTTTCTTGGACTAGAAGAATTCTATATTCTGTTTGGTCTTTATTAAAAATTTTTATAAAAAGAATCATTTTAACATTATGAAATTATATAGGGAGGTGTATAGTTTCCCTGTTGAACATTCACAAGAAATAGTGATTTCTTTTTTCTAGGTATGTTTTTCCTTTTAACTCCATGTTTCCTTCACCCCTAGATGAATCAATGCAGAAATTATTTGAAGGAGGAAAAGGCAGTGTGTTTCAAAGGGTGCTTTCGTGGATTCCCTCCAATAATCATCAGCTCCAGCTAGCTGGAGCACTGGCAATTGCAAATTTTGCCAGAAATGGTAAGTGTATTATCAACATTTTTAAAAAATTTGTATTTTTATTGATATTTTTTATCATTCATATACCTTGTGTTTCATGCATGTACGTTGTGTTCCATACAGTCCTTCATTTACATTGTATTTCATTCATTTATATTGTGGGGATTTTTTTCCCCCTTCCTAAAATCATCCCACCAACTACTGCCTTTGGGAAAGTGTGTATTTTAGGACATGAAGCATGAAATAAGTAGTTCATCATTTTTAACGAAATACATTGCCGGGCTGTTTTTTGCCTTGAAATCACTTGGACTAAAACAAAAACAATTCAGAAATGTTTATAGTGTGGAATTGTGTACTTAGTTTTTATTTTTCCAAGGCCTGTAATAATGATAATTACTTTCCTAGTAAATTACATATAATATGCTATTTAAACTCTAATAGTTTAAAAATGATAGAGAAGACAATTGTGAGGCACTTCTTCTGGGTACTTGGCATTCTTAGGTGTGGTAAGCTTGAGTATTATTCTAATAGCTATCTGATCTAGGAGGCCGCACTCTTATTTAGTCCTTTCATTTTAGGCTTAAAAATCTGAGCATTTTAGAGACGTTGTACATCGGTGTACACTTTTATAGGTAGAAGATTTAAGCGTAGTAAATCCTCTGGTTTAACATAATATTATTTCAGAAACAAAAGACCTTTTTTATGTTTATAACATCTACCAACCTGGCATTTAGTTAAAAACCTCTTTATTACATTTTGTCTAGGAAATATAGATCATTTTTGTTTTTAATTTGACTATTCCAATAAAAACAGTGTAGTGGATTATAATAGAATATGTATTCCATTTTCACTCTTTAGGAGACTATCTTGATTTCAGATGTAAATCAAAAGTAATCAAGGTAAAAACTAGTTATAAGGACGATTGTTTAGGTAAATGCAGAATACATAGCAGTTCTTTATAATATTTGAACTGCTTTGTAGGTATTTTATAAATTTTTACATTGAAAAAGAAATAACCATAATAGCTGAAGTGCAGATTTCCACTGCTCTCTAAAAGTACAGTGTTCCTATGAAACCTTTCCTAAGCTGAAATAGTATAAAGCAAAGAAGCTATTGCCATTAATTTATATGGGAGAACTTTTTAGTGTTCATAGACCCAAAAATAATTTTTCAAGTTATACCAAATAACACATGAAACCTAAAATAATTCTAACATGTAGTATTTACAGACATATTTCAAACCTGTTATGGTTTGATAGTGAGTATAGTTCCCAAGAAAAGAGCTGGGCCATGGATGAACCTAGCTACCTCTTTAATGGCTAAACTCTCAACTTGCTTTTGCCAAAGCAAAAATCCTCTGTGGGTCTTTTTGTTGTGGGTTTTTTTTTTCCCTTTTTCACTTATTTTTACAAGTTACTAATATAGATTTTCTCTTGTGTTTCACTCATTCATGTACATCTGTGGTTTTCTTTTTTATTTGCCTCCTCCCATCAAACTCTGCAGCCTCATGATTTCCTCCTCCTGACCCTCTGACTTCTCCCCCCCGCCCTCTTTGGATATCCATACACATCTTACTGGTTATCCTTCTGTTTTTACAATAATGGTCTTATGCAGTATTTTCTCTTGTGTGCCTGAACTAGTTCACTCAGCATAATATTCTCTTGCCTCTCTGATGTTATATATATATTTTTGATAATCATTGCTTCTTGAATGTTACACAGTGTTCCATCATGTGCATGTACCACAGTTTCTCATGTTAGTCACTTATTGATGGACATTTGGGCTGTTTAATATAGATATTTTGTAAAAGTGAACTGACATCAGGCAAACTTTTGACAAGTTAGTAATTTCTTTATTAACATTGGCAGAACACGGGCAGGCTTCGTTATAGGTAAAAATTAACAGTACACATTTTAAACTTTGTATTTTCTACTTAATCAAGCTTTGACAGCTAACCAGGCTTTAAGCTGAGATTTATAATTTTTAATGTTTTATCTGTTTTAGTAATTTTTACAATTAGACTTCTCAGTAAACACAAAAATCTATTAAATTGATGAAGAAAGCAGTGGAGGTAACTCCCTAAGAGCTTCATCTTCTACTGTTCTACTGTAATCTTCTAAGATAATATGCAGGAGTCAGTATTATAAAATATTTGTAGACATTTTAAAAGAGACGTTTTAAAAAACAGTACTTTTGTTTCATTCAGATGGAAATTGTATCCATATGGTAGACAGTGGAATTGTAGAAAAACTTATGGATCTATTGGACAGACATGTAGAAGATGGAAACGTGACAGTACAACATGCAGCGCTAAGTGCTCTCAGAAACCTGGCCATTCCAGGTAAGCCTGAAAGTGGGTGGTGGAAGGCAACTACGCAGAAAATTCTTTTTTGGAAAATATTTGCTGTGTGCAATAATAAATTGACCTGATGCTACCAAGAAAAGAAAAAAAAAGTCTTCATGTTGTTTCTATTTTTCTTAGAATAATAAGAGATAATGTGCTAAATATGTTTTCTGAGACTGGATAAGCCTATCTTAGTTTTGTTTAGATCATGCAAATACTCTGTATTATGAAGTCTTTATTTTTTTATCATGTAAAAATAAGCTTTTTAAAGCATCTTCAGTTATATTAAGTTAGTAGCATAAATTAGCACTGTCCCTTAAAGAATGCCATTGTACACACCCCTGTTCTTTTTAGAAGAAGTCATATCACTTTTTTAAAAGTGAGTTTTTTTAATTGTCTGTCTTTTTTTTTTTTTAATCAAGTCTTTGAGCCAGGGACATAATATCATGGGACATAATGCAGAAGATAATTAAAACTGTTCTTTAGTCTACTTTCTAAATATAAATTTCTTTTTATTCTAATAACCGTATGATATTAAATTCGGTACTAAAGAATGCAGTTTGGTTACTATGTTATTGTTGTTAGGAGTCATTGATTCCAATGTATAACAACCCTATACGCAATAGAATACAATAGAATGACCTGGTTTTGCTCCATCCTCACAATTCCTGCTATTTGAACCTTTTGTAACAAATACTGTGTCAATCCATCCTCAATTGAGAGTCTTTCTCCTTTATTTTGACCCTCTGCTAAGCATAGTATCTTTCTCGGGGACCCATCCCTTCTTAACAATATGTTCAAAATATGTGAAAACGAGTCTTACCATCTTGCCTTCTAAGAATATGGTTTTACTTCTACTGAGACTGATTAATTTGTTCTTCTAGCAGTCCATGCTATGCATAGTATTCTTTCCCAATATCTCAATTTAAATGCATCAATTCTTCCCTGGTCTTTCTATTACTTCAGCTCTGTCATGAATTGAAAATTACATGGCTTTAGTCAGATTCACCTTAGTTCTCAAAGTGATATCTTTTCCTTTTGAGCACTCTGAAGAGGTCTTTGCAATGAATTTGTCCAATGCAATATGTCATTTAATTTCCGTCTTTTACTACGCTTCCATAGGTTTTATAGATCCAAGTAAAATGAATCTGACAACTACAGACTTTTCTCCATTTATCCAATTGTTGCTTATCTGTCTTATTGTGAGGATTTGTAACCCATACTTAAAGCAGTACGTAGGCTTTGATTTTTTTTTTCGTTAAGTGCATCGAGTCTCCTTAATTTCAGCAATCATAGTTGTATCATCTGCATATCATAGGTTACTATGACTCTTCATACAATCCTAGTGCTACATTGTTTATTTACTCTTTATTAGTACAACTCAGATTATTTGCCTAGCAACAGATTGACTGTATATGGTCTTAATTTCCTATTCTGTGAAGTGTTATTCATAACTTTAACATACACAAAGTTGAATGCCTTTGCTTAATCAATAAAGTACCTATACACATTTTTCTGGTATTCTCTGCTTGCATCCAAGATCCTTCTGCTATCAGCAATGATACAATTTAGTCATATAGAAAATTAACATTATTTACTAATATAGTAAACAATTGAGTCAGTGATAGAGGTACAGAAGATTTAGTAAAGCTGAAATTAGTTTTATAAATTAGAATCCAGTATTTCCAGACATCTTTTGCAAATTATTTAAGCAGATGTTTTGATAATACATTTTAAAATGGTATAATTTTATATATCATTTTCCTATAAACCACACTAATTTCCAAAAGTCTCATTCATAAAAAAGACAGTATAGGAAATTAACAATACTTTCTAAATCAACAGTGTCATAGGACCCTACAGATAATAAACAACTAAAAATGTATATTTGGAAAAAAAATGTGTATTGAATTCAGTGTTTACCATTAATAATGATAATACCATTTTAACTACAATTTCTCTTTCTCTTTTTAGTTGTAAATAAAGCAAAAATGTTATCAGCTGGGGTTACAGAAGCAGTTTTGAAATTCTTAAAATCGGAAATGCCTCCAGTTCAGTTCAAACTTCTGGGAACATTAAGAATGTTAATAGATGCACAAGGTAAAAGAAAAATTTTTTCAAATTGGATTCTGGTAGTCTATATGTATCTCTAAAAAAGGACTTGCTTTTAGCTCTCATAATTATATTATCATGACAGAAAATAGCAAATGAAAGAGGGAAATATATTGGTTTTGGAATCTCCTTCATTAGTTCTCATGCTTGTGGTAATTGACTTTTGTATAAATCAGTGGTCTAAATTGATTTATGGAATAAATCAGCCTTGGTGGCATAGTGCATTAATGTCGGGCTACTAATCATAAGGTCGGTGTTCAGATTCACTGGTTGTTCCATAGGAGAAATAGAAACAATCTCAGAAGCCAAAGGAAAGGTTACTATAAGTTGGATTTGCTTCAACAATTGGAGATTTTTTTGGTTTATGTTGTTGTTAGGTGCTGTCAAGTCAAGTACAACTCTTGGCAACCCTACGAACAGTACATCTGAATCATTTCTTATCCTTTGCCGTCCTCACCATTTTTGATACACTTGAGACTGTTGCTGCAGTCACTGTGTCAATCCATCTCATTGATGGTCTTCCTCTTTTTTGCCGTCCCTCCACCTTTTCAAGCCCGAGATCCCTTTCTAAAGAATAGCCTCTTTCTAGCAATGTGTCCACAGTGTAAGAAACAAAGCTTTGCCATCCTTCTCCAAGGAACACTGTGGCTGTACCTCTTCAGGGCTTATCTCTTTGTTCTTTTTAGTAATCAGTGCAATATTTAGTACTCTTTTCCAACACCTCAACTCAAAGGCATCAATAGTAATTCTTTCTTCTTCTGTTATCTTGGTTCACTGGTCGTCTCTCAGATGCAAAGATCTTGAGAGCTGAAAATGGGACTTGGGGACACAGGGCCATGAGCATCTCTCTGAAAGGGGCAGAGGGAGTGTAAATTGCACAGCCCTTCACCACTCTAGAGCGGAAAGCAGATCAAGAAACTGTAGCCCAGCCCCAGGGGGCCTCTACAGCCACCCTAACAGCAAGGGGTTCATGTATTCATTGTTGGCTCACAGACTTTATTCACAGTTGTGATACTGAGAATGCCATTTATTAGAGAAATAAGTTAGAGAGTGCGGGAGGCAAAGAATATCACGCAATGTAAATCCAAGTTTTAACCCAGCCCAAGGCAGAATTCTTCAGTACTGCAGGCTCTGCTATTTTCAGTTTAGCAACATAAATTCAAGAAGCCTCTAGTTTCCTCAGTCATCCTCGGATGCAGTTACAAGTCAGATTCTCATTTATTTTCCGGAAACCACAGCAAAACCATTAAATGTTGCCTTTATCTCATGGTTCTTCTGGTTATACCTTGCCATAGTTGCTCCACACCAATGCCACAGTCTCTCTACACCATCTCCGGGGCCACCCGTTCCCAGGGTTTTGCTCCAGTCTCCCATAAGTCTTACCCCTCAGTGTGGGAAGCTCACTCGCCCGCTCTCTCTTATCCTAGTCCCACAGCTATTAATGATTTACGAGACTATGTGCCTGGAGTTAAGGTAGCTTGAGAGCAGAGGGGCCTAAGGTAATGGCTTTAAAAAAAAAGCCAACTTTAAGCTTACACTATAGTAGCCCAACAGTTTGTTCTAATTCATAGCACGTCTCCATTAAGTTTTCTAAGCAATAAATCTTAATGGAAAGAAATTACCCATGTTTCTTACTTGGAGCCCCTGGTGAATTTGAATTACCAGAGTCGAGAGGCCTTTTAATTGAGCTAGACACAAAAGCACCTTCCTTATGGTGCCTGTTCTGTTTGGTGTGTGCTGTGGAGTCAGAAACAACTTCTAGATAACTCTCCAGTCTATTTTTAGTGGTAGTGAATTGCACAGGAAGGAAAGTCCTGTGGAGCAGAGGGTAGATTTCAACCATTTCCCTTAGAAATTGCAGTGCAGCTTCTTACCATTAGGCCACCAGAGGTCCCCTAGATATTGCAAATGATCAAACACTTAGCTACTAATCAAAAGCTGATTTGATTCACCCTGAGGTGCCTTGGCAGGAAGATCTGGTAATCAACTTTCAAAAGATCTTCTTGTTTTTGAATACCGAAGTCAGAATTAACCCATAACTGCCCCTCCAGTGGGTTTTCAGAGGCAATAAATTGCATGGGAGGAGGTTGTCCATTTTCTCCTAGGGAACAGCTGGTGAATATATACCTTTGTATTGGCAACACAGTTTCATATCACTAAGCCACCAGAGCTCCCTTCACAAGATTATACCCATTGAAAATCCAGTGCAGTGAAATTCTCTCTGAAACACATGGTATCATAATAAGTCAGAAGAGTAAGTAGTTTGGGTTGAGGGTTTTATTATTTATTCCTGATGTATGTTTGTTTGTTTGTCTTGATAGTTGGCATTCCGTGACTCAATAGCGTGACAATGAAATTTGTTAAAATTAATTTTGCACACAGGAAAAACGTTTTGTTTTTTTTGCAGAGAAAGCCGTGAAAACTACTCCTTGGAATGAATTATGTTTATTATTTCTAAACTCTTCCATTTTGTTGAGAAAGTTTCTAACAACTTTTGGTTACATTCTTCCACAGATTATAAAGTTGTTCTTGTTTATATTCCTGTGACAATTTAACAAGTTCATAGAAAAAGACAAATAATTCACTAGATCAGGAATATTTATAGTTCTTACTTTAGTGAAATTGTTTTGTCATGGTTTTTAGGCATGTCATTTTCTTCCACACTTTTCCATCTTTACTAGTTATTTCTGTTGCTTTACTGTCAGTGACTCATTCCATTGTGGCTTACCTTCTTTCTTATAGCAGAAGCTGCTGAACAACTGGGAAAGAATATTAAGTTAGTAGAGCGTTTAGTGGAATGGTGTGAAGCCAAAGACCATGCTGGTGTGATGGGGGAGTCAAACAGACTGCTCTCTGCACTCATACGGCACAGTAAATCAAAGGTATGTTCCAAAAGAAACTGTTCACTAGTAAACGTTAGAGTGACCTTTATGGAAAACCCAGTACTCTGGATCTAACATCATAAGCTACCGTGTTCATAGAGTCCACAGGAAATTTCATAAAGAAATCTTAATTAATTGCATTTGTCACATGTTTACCAAAGAAATAAATACATTGGTCATTTATTCTGGAAACAAACGGATTAAAGACTGAAGTTTTTAATGATTAAGAGTAGGGCTTTGGGATTAGACAGAGATAGCTTCACATTTTAGCTCTACTATTAACCAAGTCATTTATATCTTAATGTATAAAACAGATTATAACCAGCCCAAGGATGTTTTGAAAAGAATTTAATAAGATCAAGGTATGCAAAGTGTTTAGCTAGTATCTAACACACTGACTCACACAATGCCTTCCAAGTTGGAACCAACTCATAGCTGACACTTGAGAGTTTTCAGAGGTGATAAATTGAACAGGAGGAAATTTCGCATCCTTCGCTCAAAGAGCCACTAGTGCATTCTAACCACCTACCTTTGAATTATTCCTGACTGCTGGTACCAAGGATTGCTGCTTATGGATTCAAGTAAGATGAAGTTGTTGGCACCAATCTCTTCTCCATCCATCATGACATTTCCTACTGTTCTAGTGGTAAGAATCTTTGTTTTCTTGAAATTGAGATTCAGTCCATACTGAAGGCTGCATTCCTTGATCTTCCACACCAAGTGCTTCAAGTCCTCCTCACTTTCAACAAGCTAGGTTGTATCATCTACATAATGCAGATTATTGATGAGTCTCCCTTAAATGGTGATGCCACATTTTCCTTCATAGAGTCAAGCTTCTCGGATAATTTTCTCAGCATACAGATTGAATAAGTATGGAGATAGAATGCAACCTTGGCACACTCTCTTCCCAATTCCAAACCATCCAGTGATCCTATGCTCTGTTTGCGCAATAGACTCCTGATCCAGGCTTAGGTTCCTCGTGAGCACAATCAGGTGCTCTGGGATTCCCATTCTTCTCAATGTCTGCCACAACTTGTTATGATCCACACACTCAGATGTCTTTGTGTGGTCAATAAAGCACAAATAGGCATTCTTCTGGTAGTCTTTCTTTCAGCCAGGATCCATCTGACATTAGCAATGATATTCTTGGTGCCATGGCCTCTTCTAAATCCTGGTTGAACTTCTATCTATGTACCGTTCTAGCCATTTTGGAATTATTTTCAGCAGTATTTTGCTTGAATGTGATGGCAGTGATATTGTTTGATAGTTTCCACATTCTGCTGGATCACCTTTCTTGGGAATGGGAACAGATACAGACCTCTTCTAATCCATTGGCCAGACAGCTGTCTTCCACATTTCCTGGCATAGACTGGTGAGCGCATCCAAGGATGCGTCTGATAACTGGAACAAGTCAATTGGTATCACATCGATTCCTGAGGCCTTATTTTTTGCCAATGCCTTCAATGCGGCTTCTACTTCATCCTTCATTACCATTGACTCCTGCTCATAGATACTTCCTGAATTTTTTTATTATCAATCAATTCTTTTTGGTACAGTAATTCTGTGTATTCCCTCCATTTTCACTTGATGCTTTCTGAATCATTCAATATTGCCCAAAGCATCTTTCAATATTGTGACTCAAGGTTTTAATTTCTTTTTCATTTCTCTCAGCTTGAGAAATGCAGAGTGAGTTCTTTCCTTTTTACTGTTTCAGTTTCAGTTGTCTGTACATTCCATATAATACTTTTCTTTGTCCTGTAGAGCTGCCCTTGGTAATTTTCTGTTCAGCTCTTTTACTTTGGTGTATTTTCGCTTTGTTTTGACTTCTCGATGCTCTAGTGCAATTTGTAGAATGTTTTCTGACATCCATTTCAATTTTTTTTTTTTGCCTCTGTCTTTGTAATGACTGTATGCCTTCTTCATCTATGGTATCCTTAGTATCATCCCATAACTCATCTGGTCTTCAGTCATTGGGGCTCAATGCCTCAGACCCATTCCTAAGATGAAATACAGATTACATACAGATACAGAGTAGATTCAAGATCATATCTTGGTTCATGTACCCTTATTTTAATTTTCTTTGGCCTCAGTTTGAACCTGCAGATGAGTAATTGATGGTCTTACCCACAGTCCCTCCTTGGCCATATTTCACTGCTAATATTGAGCTTCTCTGTTAATTTCTTCCACAGATGTAGTCAGTCTGATTCCTGTGCAGCTGTTCAGGTGAAATCATTTGTAAAATTGTTGTTTGTTTCTCTTTTAATCCTGAAAAAGTTTGTATGAAACGCAATATGAATGAAGAATATTGTGAAAAAAAGAATTAATATTAAAACATGAGCTTAAAAATGGTATTTACAATGAATAAATTATTTCAGATACAAAATTCAACCAGTCAGGAAGTCAGGAGATCTGTTGCACTGGGTAAGTCTGCAGTTCGGGACCTCTCCAAATTATTCAGGAGTAATGATGTCAGTTTGAGGACTAAAGTATGTCTGATTCAGGCCATGGTCTTTCCAATAACTTGCTTTGCATGTGAGAGATGGACAGTGAATAGGGATGACAGAAGAATTGATGCCTTTGATCTGTGGTGTTGAAGAAGAACACTAAACATCCCGTGGACTGCCAAAAGAACAAACAGATATGCCTTGGATAGGGTGCAGCTGGAGTGTTCTTTGGAGGCAAGGATGATGAGGCTTCACCTCACATACTTTGGGCATGTTGCTAGGAGGGGCTATTCTTTGGAAATGAACATTATGCTCGGAAAGGAGGAGGGTCAGCAAAAGCGAGGAAGACCCTTGAACAGATGGATTGACATGGTATCTGCCACAGTGGACTCTAATGTGTCAGGATGTTTAATGATGGCACAGGATAGGACAGGGTTCAAATCTATTGTTCATAGAATCGCTATGAGTCATACTCAACTCAGTGGCACCTAACAACCTTTGGACTGGCAGCGCAATACAGTACCTGCTAGGCCATCAGAGCTCCCTAATCAGTGCAGAGTCTGTTTTTGTAGTGTGTGTGAGCACTAGACTAGAACTATTCATTTTCTTACTGTCTTAAAATTTAAATTATTTCATTAACCAACATTAAAATGGAATCCTGTACAACAAGTCTCAAAATATGTTTCATCAAATCTTAATCCCAATCACTGTTCTACAATGAAAAAGTGTGAGAATTGGGGAAAGTAGCTTTCCCTCTTCACTTTAAGAATCACAGCATAACTTACAGTCTTACAGAAAAAGCCTCCTTGATCAATCTGCTGACTCTAGATATTTGACCAACTATGTCACTTCTTGCAAGGACATCTATTAACATTTCACAAGATATACTTTGCAAAATACTGCTCTAGAATAAGCTTCTGAAATAATTATAAACACTAGCTAGAAATTTATTACATGTTATGAATTCTTAACTAATGATTGTGGGTCACGTATTTCTCCTTGTGTTGTTATTAAGCTTTGAGGATCCTACTCCTTTCAACCTCATTTTGAATCCTGTCTTGGAGTTCAACTCTCTGAAAGTTTGCACTAATTCGTAGGGTTTCTTGTTGAACTCATTGTCTCATTCACATGTAGTGTATTCTTGCCTGTCTACCATTAGGTACATTTACACTGTCCCTTGAAAGTGTGGCTGAGTCTAAGACTTTTGTCTAGCTAATTGGTCAGATAAAGACATTGCACAGTGTGCCCGTGCACTAAGAATACAAAAACTCTTTATTAAAACAAAAACATTCTCAGTTTGTAATCTAAATGTACTTTTAACAAACTATTCATTTAGTCACCCAACAAAAATTATTATAAAACAGTTTTACTTTTTTAAAAAAGTCTTATGGTAACTTGAGCTTTGATGATATATTTGTGAAAAATTTTTTTTTCTTTCTAAATTTATTTTCTTATTAAAAACATATAAAGAGCCCTGACAGCAAAGTTCCTAATCTACCAAGCTGCTAACCAAAAAGTCACCCGTTCGAATCCTCTAGCCATTCTGCAGAAAGATGGGCATTCTCCTCTCATAAAGATTTATAGTTTCCGAAATTAGTGGAGGATGACTGTGGTCAGAAAAAAATTGATTACAATGGTTTGGGGTTTTTTTCAGTTTTGAGAATATACACAGCATACATCAATTTAATGGTTTCTTCATGTACAATTTAGCAACATTGTTGAGCTATACAGCTATTCTTATCCTCCTTTTCTGAACTATTCCTCCTCAATTAACATAAACTCAGCGCCCCACCAAGATTCCTATTTGTATTTCAAGATGGTATTGACATGATCCCCTATAGGTATTTTTGTACAGAGCATAATGCTCAAGGCAGATGTTTTTACTACTTAAACTAAAATAATGCTTTTAAAGATGATATTGTTTTGTGTATGATCAAGTCATAACCAACTCATAGCTGATTTTCCAGGGGTTTTTAGAAGCAGTATATTGCATGGGAGGAGATTGCCCATCTTTCTCTCACATAGCAGCTGGTAGATTTGAATCGAGTGCCTTTAGGTTGACAACACAAGTCAAGAGAGTCTTGTGTATTTGAAATTGTGTTCTACATTGAGAAAGAGTACTTTCATTAATTAGGCCATTCAGTGGCTACACTAATCTGTAGTCTAACTTATTTTTGAACTCTAGTCTTATCTCAAAACATCCCATTAAAATCATCATTATTGTACAGATTTGACAGTCTTAAGGTAGATTTATTTCAATAACCAAGGACAAATTGAATATAGAGAACCTTGTTAGTATGTTCCTGATGTATAGCATCAGGAAACATGCTGGAGAGGCAGCTATGAGTCTGTTCTAACTTTACAGCAATGAGTTTGAGTGAGTCATGACAAAGGAGGCCTTGGTTCAAAAAGCCATATAACCCCACACTGTATATTCTCCTGTTTCTGGTTTATTCTTCCTGTGTTGCTCTAGGCAAATAGAGACCAACTATTGTAGATTGTATATGCACTTAAGGAGCATTTTAAAAATTATACATAGCAGTTATCTTTTCCAAAAAGCAAAATGGAAAACAAGCTATGTCCTCATAATTGTTGCTAGATGTCCTTAAGTCAGTTGTGACTCATAGGAACCCTGTGAACAACAGATCAAAACCTTGCCCCATACTGTGCCATATTCACAATCTCTGCTTTGCTCAAACTTGCTGTTTTAATCAATGAGATAACCCATCATATCAAGAATATCTTCTCTTTCCCTGACCTTCAGCCAGCTTTTCTCAGTATGCTGTCTTTTCTTCCCCCAAGCGCTGGTCCCTCCAGACAACACAGCCAAAAGATATGAGATGAAGTTTCACCTTCCTTGCCTCTGAAGATCATCCTGATTACACTCCCTCCAAGACAATTTGGCTTGTTCTTTAGGCAGTTTGTGGGATAGTCAACAGCACAATTCAAAAACATCAGTTCACAATTCAAAAACATGGTATTGGAAATACCATGGCTTAGATTAGACACAACCTAGTCTTTAAACTGACATCCTTGCTTTTTAGCACTTTCAAAATATCCTTGGCAGCACATTTGCATGGTTCACCTTTTTATTTTTTTGCCTGCTGCTACTATAGATATTGATTGTGAATATAAGTAAAATGAAATAATGGAAACTTTATTCAGTCTCTTCCCCACCCATTATAATGCTGCCTGTGGGACTTAAAAGTAATTTTGCTTTCTTAATAGGTGTAAACTATCCTGAAGGCTGTAGTCTTTGATATTCTTCAGGAAGTGACTCAAATCTTCTTTACTCTCCAAAAGGAAGATTTTGTCATCTTCATAATGCGAATTGTTGAATAATCTTCCTCCAATCCTGATAATACATTGTTCTTCACTTAGTCTAGCTTCTCATTTGCTAAGCACACATATTGAATAGGTATGGAGAAAGGATATGACCCTGACACACACTGTTCCCAACTGAAACCACGAAGTACTCCCTTCTTCTCTTTGAGTGACTGCTTCTTGATCTGTGCACAGATTCTGCAAGAGTACAATTATTATCAATCAGATACCTTTGCATACTCAATAAAACACAAGTAAACATATTTCTAATCTTCTCTGCTTTCAGGCAAAAACTGTCTGACATCAGCAGTGATGTACCTTATTCCATGCCCTCTTCTAAATCAAGATTGAATTTCTAGCAGTTCCATATCAATATCCTAGCTATTTCTTAAATTCATCTTCAGCAAGATTTTAATTGTGTGTCTTATTAATGATATTATTGCATTATTTCTGCATCCTTTTATGTAACTTTCTCCCCATCCCCTGTTGGAATGGGCACAAAATCTTTTCCAGTTGATTGACCAAGTCCACCACACCTCTTGACTCTGGAGAGTACATCAAGGCTGCTTCTGTATGCTGAAACATCTCAGTTGGTATCCTCCCATAAGTTTCTGAGGCTTTTTTTTGGAGGGGGTGGAGGCGGGGAGAACAGTGCTATTAGTGCAGCTTGAACTTCTTCCTTCCATTGATACTTGATCTTCCTATTTCCTGACATGGTTCAACATCAACCAGTTCTTTTTTATTTTGGCCACATTGAAATGGAATGCATAAACAAACAACATCATAGACATCAGTGAGCTCAAATGAATTGGTATTGGTCATATTGAATTACACAGTCATGTTATCTGCTTCAAGCCCTCCTTTCTTTCAGCAAGCAAGGTTGTGTCATCTGCAAAACACAGGTTATAATGATTCTTCCTCCCATCCTGAAACCATGCTTCTCTACATAGAGTCCAGCTTCTCGGATAATTTGCTCAGGATATAGATTAAATAGGCATGGAGAGAAAATACAAACCTGTCGCCCTACCTTTTCAATTTTAAATCGTGCAGTGTTCCTCTGCTTTGTTAGCACAACAGCCTCCTGGTCCAGGTGTAGGTCTGCATGAGCACAGTTAAGTGCTCTGGGATTCTCTTTCTTCTCAGTATCAGCCACAACATGTTATGATCCATACAGTCAAATGCCTTTGCATAGTCAATAAAGCACAAATAGACATTCTTC
>NW_006399872.1:1522368-1533518 GCF_000299155.1 Elephantulus edwardii
GAGAAAATTCTTCCCTTTTTATTCTCCCAATTCCAGCTCTGCACATTCCATTATATTACTTTGTTTTGTCTTCCCAAACTGCCCTTTGCAATCTTCGCTATAAATTGCATCTCATTATCAAGAAAACATAGATTCTTACCCCTGGACCTATAGGTACCATCATAGTGGATGCAAAGAGATTTCAACTGTCACCAGCTTCATCTTGCTTGGATCTACTATCAACATCCTTGGTACCAGCAGTCCAAGTAAGGAGACACTTTGCACTGGTAAAATCTGCAATTAGGAACCTCTCCAAATTATTGGGGAGTAATAATGTCATTGAGGACTAAAGTGTGTCTGATTCAGGCCATGGTCTCTCCGTTCCCTTCCTATGTATCTGAGAGCTGAACAGTGAGTAAGAATGACAGAAGAAGAATTGATGCCTATATGATATGTAGTGTTGGAGAAGAGCGCTGAACATCCCAAGAAAAAAAAAATTGATGTGTCTTACAGAGGGTGCAGTTGAAGTGTTCTTTGGAGGCAAGAGTGATAAGGCTTTGCCTCACATACTATGAGTATATTACCAAGAGGGCCTATTCCTTGGAGAAGGACACGATGCTGGAAAGGGTAAGAGGGTCGGTGAAGAAGAGGAAGACCCTCAAACAGGTTTGTTGACACAGTGACTGCTGCAGTGAGTTCTTGTGTGTCAGGAAGTGTCAAGATGGCACAGGATAGAACAAGGTTAGATCTTTTATTCATCGGGTCACTGTGAGTTGTACTTGATGACACCTTACAACAACAACAACAACAACATGATCTATACTAGCAAAGACAAATTGAAGAGGAATGATGTCTGATTAACCTAAAAGAACATATTCATACATAAAGGATTGTTGTGTACAAATTTTCATCAGTCACTCACTGCTCATCCTTCCGCTGTAGTGAAAGTGAATCAAAATTGAAGATGAATTGGTACTCCAGGAACTTTTACTAAATGATAGCGTAGATATATGAATATGAACCTCTTATTTTAGTAGATAATCTTTTTTGTGTTTTCTCCTGCTATCTTTATGAATATTATATCCGTTTCAAACAAACAGTAAGCAGTATATTTAGAAGCTTTTCTTTTGAAAAATCTTTGAGACTCTACTACTTTTTAGAAGAGATTGATAGGATTCATCAGATACTAAAGCCCAGCTAGTCTAAAAATTGGTACTTAGGTTCCATTGCAAACATATTTTCTGTAGTTTTCTTTTAAATGTACATAAGATGATCATTATTCTTGTTGCTGTGTGCTGCCGAGTCACTTGTAACTCATATCAACTCTATGCACAGTAGCTCTGAACCCTCTCCTATATTGAGCCAATCACACTGTCTCTGGGACTCCTTCTACCATTACAACAGTTGCTGGGTCATTTCATCTCCTCCTGGGTCTTATTCTCTTGCACTGTCCCTCTATCCTTGCAAGTATGATGTCCTTCTCCAAGGACTGGTCCCTCCTGGCAACATACCTTTAGTATATGAGACAGAGCTTCAAAATCTTTGCCTCCAAGGAGCAACTTACTCTCTCCAGGACAAACCTGTTAGTTCTCTTGGCAGTCCATGGTATATTCAATACTCTTCTCCAGCACCGCAACTCAAAGACATCAATTCTTTTGTCATCCTTAGTAATTATACAACTCTCTGATTCATAGCAAGCAATTGCAAAGACCATGGCCTGGATCAGCTGCACTTTATAGTCTCCAGACTGCCATTGTTGCTCTTTAGCACTATGGAGAGGTCCCTGACAGCATGTTTTCCTAATGCATGTCTTTTGATTTTCTAATGCTTTGTCTTTTGATTTTCTGACTACTTGTGCCAAGAGTATTGATTGTAGAGCCCAGCAAGCTTAAATTGTTAACAATCTCAATTTCTTCTCCCATTCATCATGGTGCTACCAATTAGCCTAATGGTGAGAATATTTTTTTTCTTGATGTTGAGTTTAAATCCATAGTGAAGCCTTCAGTCCTTGACCTTTTGCAGCAAGTGCTTCAGGTCCTTTTCACTTTGGGCAAACACGATTGTGTCATCTGCATAACAAGTTGTTGATGAGCCTTCCTCCATTACTGATGCCACATTCCTTCTCATAAAGTCCAACTTATTAAAAAATTTTAGCAAGCTAATTATTTTAACATCCATTAATTGGACTACAAATGTATAAAATGTGAATCATGAACAATTAGAAGTTGTCACAGTGAAATGATATGCTAGACAATAGGTATCCTAGGCATTAGTGAGTTCAAATAGAGTGGTGCTCATAACTTTGAATCAATTGTAAGATATACTGTATCAGGAATGATAAGTTAAAGAAGAATGATGCCACATTCATTATCCAAATTAACATTTCAAAATTTATTCTAAAGTACAGTATTATCAGTGGAGATTGATAACTTTTTACAAAGATTATGTTCAGATTTACATACGATCCACCAATGCCAAAAATATTGAAATGGGAGATTTTTACATAGTTCTGAAGGCTGAACTTGATCAAACCATTGTTCAGGATATATTGATAATTCTAATGATTATAATACAAAGTTTAGAAACAAAGAGAAAGAATAGTTAGAAAATATGGACTTAGTGATAAAATTGGTACCAGAGGTCACGTGATAGAAATTTGAAAGACTTTTCCTTAGAAATATCTTTTTTATTCCCAAAAAAAGCCTCAATTTTCAGTACAGAAGGATTCAATAAGCAAGATGTTGAATGACATGGGAAGTATCAAAATAAGATGAAAGGAGTACACGGAATCTTTTTACCAAAAAGAATTAGTCAGTGTTCATCCTTTTCAAGAGATAGCATATGACCAAGAACTGACAGTATTAAAAGAAGATGTACAAGCTGAAACCTATTTGCAGAAACCTAACTTCTGATATTGACAAAATGCCACATAAGATTCTTCAACATCTGAATGTAATACTGGAACTGCTTACTCATCTGTGCAAAGTGCCTGGCTAACCAACCAGAAGAGATCTGTATTTGTGCCCATTAAAAAAAAAAAAAAAAGATGATCCAGTAAAATGGAGAAATTATCAAACTATATCATTAATAATATATACAAGTGAAATCTTAAAAAAAAAGGTTGTAGCTATAAATCGACAGCATTGAGACAAGGACATAACTGTGGGCTATCATTGTTAATGATTGGTGGATTTTGGCTGAAAGCAGAGGGTACCAGAAAGATGTATTTTCTTGACTGTTTGCAAAAGCATTTCACTGTGTGGATGACAACAAATTACAAACATGGCCAAGAACAGGAATTGCCAAATACTTCATTTTACTCTTACAGAACATGTACATTGACTTTAGAGGCATTCATTTGAACAGAGCAAGGAAATTCTTCTATGTGATTTAAAATCGGAAATAAAGTATTTATCAGGTTGTTTGCTGACAGATGATTCAAGAAGCTGGATGATTTGGAGGGAGGGGGAGCCACATAGCATAGTCTCGGGATTGGAGAAAGATTTATTAGCAACCTATAGTTTGCAGATGACACAGCCTTGTTTCTTGAAAGTGAGAGAATTTAAAGCACTTGTTTATAAACAGCGCAGACTACAGCCTTTGGTATGGATTACAACTCAATAAGTAAATGGAGAAAATATTGATGTTTCAAGGATTTCACTTGGATCCTCAGCCATACAGAGGCAGTCATGAAATCAAATGATGCATTGCATTGGGCAAATCTTCTGCAAATAGTTCTTCAAATTATTAGGAAACAGAGATAACATCTTAAGGACTAATGTGCATCTGACTGAACCTATGTTATTTTCAGTCTCCTCATGTGCATTAGAAATCTGGGCAATGAATAAGAGAAACTTGAAGAATTCTTACTTGAATTGTGTTTCCAGAGAATATTAATTATACCATGGGCAACCAAATCAATGAAAAATTCTATCTTGGGAGAAGCACCGCAATACTCCTTAGAAGTAAAATTGATGAGATTTTTATCTCACATACTTTGGACATGTTATCCAGACCAGTCCCCGAAGAAGAATAACATGCTTGGTAAAGTTAGAGGTCAGCAAAAAATAGATCCTCAACAGGATAAATTGATCCAATGAATGAATGAGTGGGCGCAAACACAGCAGTGATTGTGAAAATGGCATCAGACCTGGCGGTATTTCATTTTGTGGTACCTAGGGTCAGTCAGCTCAGTGATAAGAATAAGAATATAACAGTAACCTTTTAACTCTGACAGAGATACATATGTATGTTGTTTCATTCTTATGACTAAAAACAGGCATTATAGAGAAACTGCTTCATCTGGTTAAAGCCAGTGTTGGTGCTGGGATTTATCATATCTGGTGGCACTTTCTACCTTTTCTATGATAAAGATTCTCAAACTCTAGGCTCCATCCTCCATGGAGGTAGACTGAATTTTTATTTAAGTTCTACTCAAGTCTTTGGTGTATGTGTAATCCAGTTCTGTTCATCAGGTCCAACCAAGGAGTGAAAGATACTAAAGCAAACAAATAAGAAGACAAAACAAACATTACTTTAGCCATAGCATTTGGAGAATGCCATAGTAGGACTGATAGTAAAAAAAAAAAAAAAAAAAATTAAGAAGGACTCTTTATTTTGTTTTATTGATCTGTGGCAAGCCAACATTTGGGCAATGGCAATTGTCTTCAGCTTTGTAGCTTCTGAAACTCTATTCTTTGCACAGATAGGAACTGCAATGGTTTTTACCACTTAGACAATTTAAATTGTCATCTTTTGATGAATTTTTTTCAAGCTAAAAGCTTTTTCCTTTTTATCTATGAAGGAAAAAACATTGATGTTTAAATATACTGGTTCCAACAGGACACTGTCAGAAAACCACTCAACAATAAATCGACTCACTGTAATGCCATCTCTTTATGTTTAAAATTTAAGTTCATAATTCTGTGCTATTTATTTATTGTAGGATGTAATTAAAACCATTGTCCAGAGTGGTGGCATCAAGCATCTAGTTACCATGGCAACTAGTGAACATGTAATAATGCAGAATGAAGCCCTTGTTGCTTTGGCACTAATAGCCGCTTTAGAATTGGGTAAGTACCCCAATAACAAACTTATTGTCTCCTATTTTTTGTCCCAGTGAAAAACACAGAAATGGAATAGAAGTCAGACGGAACTTAATTGGAAGCGTTTCGCCAGTGTTACCTTCTCCTTTGTCTGAATATTTGGAAAAATCTTACACTGTAGTTGTTAACACCCCTCTTTTCTTTTTGGTTGTGCTTTTGGCAGCATTTTTAGGGCACTGCTTTAAGGTTGAACTTTCAGATTGTAGCCAGTTTAAGACTACAATGATGATACAGAAAACATTTTCCGTAGGCTTCATGGAGATAATAAACCATATTTAGACTTACGTAACAAGTCCAGCAATCTGTTTATCTTCTAGTGACTCAGCCCCTTTCTTCCATCTCTGTTCTCTCTACTGCTGGTTCTCTCCACTCCTGCTTCTCTCTTCTCCCTCTCCTTATTGCCATGGCGTAGCCTTGCATTCACACTAAATTCTCAGCATCTATTACTCTGTTATGTGTTTAGCACTCAGAACTTCCCCAAAGCAGAACCTACTTTATTTGATTAGTTTCTGTTTAACACAAAACTTTCCTGTTGGTTTAAATACTTCTTGAGACACTAGCTCATAAGCATTAAGCCTATAGATAGCAACCTTTTGCTCAGAAACACTCTCTGAAGCAGATGGATAAGACCTAATGCCTGTTTACACAGAGAAGGACTGTAGACTTAGTATGGGCTGTACCCTCTTCAGTTCTGTCTATTTCAAAATAGTGTCACTGATTACTTCTTAATTCTCACTAATAGTTTATGTCCATAATTCTCAAACAAGGAGATCCATCCTAAGAAGGAAAAACAGATGATAAATATAATACACTTGGTGGCCTGGGGGGTAAGGAGTTGTGCTGCCAGTTCAAAGGCAAGTGGTTCAAATCTACTAACTGTTCCAAGGAAGAAGGATGGATGGATGGATGGATGGATGGATGGATGGATGGATGGATGGATGGATGGAGTCCTTCTGTGAGATCTACAGCCTCTGAAAACCCACTGAGGATCAGTTATAAGTTAATTTTAACTCAGTAGCAGTTGTGTTTTGAGTTTAATTTTCTAGTGTCAGCTTTACTCTTATTCGTGCCATGAAAGATTTGAATTTTTATCTTCTTAAAGAGTTTTAAATATTCTTAGTAATACTCTAAGGATTTAAAATTTCAGGAGGGTAACAAGAGTCTTAATCCTACTAGTTCCCTGTTAGTGGGTAAACATCCACTTGGTGAATTCTATTCACAATGATAGGAAGAGCCAACATCAAAGGATCAAAAAAGAGATGTCACTATGAATTTTTGGCCACCACAAGCCAGTTATCCCTGTGGTAATTTACTTGGAATTTAAAAGTAAAATTTACCTTTGCCTTATTAAAGGTAAATTAGAAGACTTCATTGGCATTTTAGTGACTGATGTTGGGGTTAAAGATTCTTTGGTGGACTTGGTATATTCATTAAGTGATTAATTCTAATCCCAGCCTAGAATATTGTTACAGTCTCCCACCTGTCTTGGGTATATCATATAAGTCAATCCTGAAATCCACACACCTTTAAGAAGTGTATGAAAGTGTGGGACTAAGTACAGTCATTTAATATCAGACAAGGATACTGGCCTGATTTTAAATGGCTTAAGATGATGGATCAATTTCAGATTATTCCCTAGTTCTAAGTCAGAGGAGAATCTAGTTTTGTGCTCTCCAAACTACAGTCTTCTAAATAAACTTTATCAGCTGTCAAATAGCTGATCATTTTTCTGGATCACTTTACCAAGCAACTATATAAAGAACTATATAAAACAACAGTGCATCGTTTTCTTAATATACATCATACTTTGAAAGCTGTGTTTTTCCAACTTTGTGTTCTGACTGTTATAAAAATAAAATAGTTGGGGGTGGGGTGGGGAGAAAAGTGCAAGAATGAATGGAATTCCAAAATCTCTGTAGATGTTCATTGAAATTAAAAAAATAAAAGAAAAAAAATTATAAAGAGTCCTTGTCTTTTAATTGTAAATAGGAATATTGTTGTTGTTATTGTTGTTGTTGTGTACCGTAGAGTCGGAACTGAACCATACCTGACCCTCCAGTGGGTTTTCAGAGGTAGTTAATTGCACAGGAAGAGAGTACCCATCCTTCTCCTGTGGAGCCGCTGGTGGACTCGAACCATGTGCCTTCAAGATTGTAGCACAGCTTCTTGCCACCCTTTTGTATTTTGCCAAATTTCTCCAAACTGAACCTTTTTTGAAAACTGTAGTGTATATATCACAGACAGAATATGAACATTGGTATAGTCCACCTATCAATCTTATTTTCATTACCCCACTTTTACTTGTTCCTCATTTGTCTATGTAATTTACATAGAGTGTTATGACCTGTGTTGGTTCACAGATCTGCCACCACAATTCGAGCTCCACCAAGATCCCCTGTGTACCTCTTTCATAACTAAACCAATCTTCTCTTCACCCTCTTTCCTCACAGATCCCTAACCTCTATCTGTTTTTCATTACTACTCTTTTGTTCTTTGGTTGAGTCATACTCAATGGCACCTAACAACGAAGACAGTCATTTGTTGAAAATGTTGTTTGCAAATATTTTCTTCCAGTCTAAAGATTGGCTTGCATCCTTTTCAATTTGTACTTTTGTTGTTGATGGGTGCTATTGGGTAGATTCTGACTCACAGTGACTCTCAAAAGCAAAGTAGAGTCATTAACCATTTTGCAAGCTTTTTACATGATATTTAATAGAGTAAATTTTAATTTGCATAAGTCTCAATTTATTATTCTTTCCTTTTGTCAGTTGTGATTTTCATGTCAAATCGAAAAACTCTGATTTTTCGTGTTAAACCTAAAAGTCTAAAAACTCTTAAGTCCTGAAGAAGAGTTCTTATGACTCAGTAGTTAAAGCTCTTGGCTGCTAACAAAAAGCCAGTGATCCAGACCTTCCAGTGACTTTATGTGGGAATAACAGAGCAGGGTATTACGATAGAGACCACAGCCCTAGAAACCCTTGAGGCAGTCTACTCCTGTAGGGTTTGAACCAGTCTAGCAGCTGTGGGTTTATGGCTGTGTTCCCTTTCAAGTTAGTTTTTGTTTGAGGTATGGGGTTTATGCCAAGGCCTTCTGTAGCTCTGCTGACATACATTGGCCAAGAACGGTCCATATCTCTTACAGAAAAGGTGAGAATTCTACCACTAGCCATCATTACTCCAAAAGCTTTAATATAGGGTAGTGTAATCCCTCCTACTTTATTGTTACTTGTCAAGATTTTTTTTACTTATTTTAGGACTTAAGCCTTTTCATATACATTTTAAAATGTTCTTATATATGTTTTTATATATACATACACACACACTAGGATTTTTATCAGAATTATGTTAAGGGTCTTTATCTTTTAAAGATACATTCTGAAGTATATATGGATGAACTGGTCTAATGTTCGAATTTGCTTCGACTGATTATTTGGGATAGATGAGGATGAGTGGCTAAGAGTAGAGATGGATGAAGGATGGTTGGCCATGATTATTCTTGAAGATGTTGATAGATACATAGGATATCATTTATAGCATCTTTTTACTTTTCTGCCTTGTATTGAAAGGAATGTTATATCATTAAATATTAAACCCAAATTCCTCAACTGCCTGCTAAAGTCTAGCTCTCCTCTTTTCACAAGATCTAAATGTAACACATGTATCCTTGTTTTAATGCCTTTTTGGAATTTTTCAGTTGGTCATTTTTTAGAAAGATAATGCTCTCTAGCTCTCTTGTACTGGGTGAGGTGCTCTGGTGGCGTTGTCCATAAGGCGTTATTGCGCTGTAAGCCAAAGGCAGCACCTCTCTGAAGGATTTCCCCACCAGTGCCTCCTCTGCAGAAGGATAGGCATTCTCTCCTGATGCAGTGTACAGGCTCTGGAAAAGCACTAAAGGGTCATCAACAAGTCAGCTCTGAGTCAATGACAGTCCGTTGAGTTATAATTTACATGTCTTCCTTGTTCTCTCCATATGCCAGGTACTGCTGAAAAAGATCTAGAAAGTGCTAAACTTGTACAGATTTTACACAGACTTCTAGCAGATGAGAGAAGTGCTCCTGAAATCAAATATAATTCCATGGTCCTGATCTGTGCTCTCATGGGCTCTGGTAAGTATTTATTTTGTTACTTGTTGTTCATCAGCATGTGGTTAACATTAAATATAAAACGTATAAGAACAGGATGAAGTTTGTAAAAGCCAGAACTTAACAATGGTCCCAGAAGTTTTCCGCCTTTGACAGGGTTCAGTCTTAGCTCTCTAATAGTGGAAAATATCTATGTTTTCCTCATCTCAGAGATTTTTCAGCATATACAAGTTGTAGCTTTTGCATGCAGGTTTTGCTATATGTAGCAAATGGTGGCTTTAAGTTTTGAATGCATTAGGAAAAAAAAATTATATTTTCACTGTAAAAGTACTTTTATAGTGAAAATATTCCCAAAGATTCTTATTATTGTGGACAGATTCATTTGTTCTCTTACCAGTCCATGATATATTTTTTTTTTACCAACACTGCAGTTCAGAGGCATTAGTTCTTCATTGTACAACTATCACATGTTTCTGAATCATTTGGAAAATACCATGCCTTAGGTCATATGTATATAACATCACAGTCTACTGGTGGTGTTGTTTTGCCAATTCAAGTGAAGTACACAAATCTTACTCTATTTAACTTCCTTGCCTTATTTGTAATGTGTCTTAAATTTTTGTCCTGTATGCATTTAGTCTTCCAGTTTTCGTTCTACCACTGCATTTGTCAACTTTCTGTAGGGTTTCCAGGCATTTGACTGTGTGGATCTTTCTAAATTATGGCTAATATCGAGAAGAATATGAATCCCAGAGTATGTGAAACCTACATCTAGACCAAGAGGCTGTTCTGTGAACAGAGCAAGGGAATGCTATGTGGTTTAAAACTCAGAAGGCTGTGCATCAGGGTTGCATTCTGTCTCCATACCTATTTAATTTGTATACTGAACAAATTAATCAATAAGCTTGATACTATGAAAAGGAATATAGCATCAAGATTGAAGGAAGACTTGTCAAGAACCTGCAGATGATACAACCTTGCTTTCTGAAAGTGAGGAGGACTTGAAGCACTTCTTACAGAAGATCAAGAAATATAGCCTTCAAATATAGCCTTCATTATGGATTGCATCTCAAAATCAAGAAAACAAAATTCTATACCACTTCACTTGCAACTCATATTGACCCCATGCACAACAGCCCTGAAACCTGCTCTATCCTGTGCCAACTTGACTGTCTCTGTAAAACCTACCTCATTACCCTAGTCACTGTGTGAATCCATCTCATCAGTGGGCTTCCTCTCTTTCTCTGTCTCTCCACCCTTCCAAGTATGTCCCTCTCCAAGGACTGGTCCCTCCTTGCAACATGGCCAAAGTGTGTCAGTTGAGGCTTCAGAATCCTTGCCTTCAAGGATCAGCCTGGCTTCACCCTTTTCCAGAACAAACCTCTTTGTTCTCCTGGCAGTCCATGGTATAGTCCACATTCTTCTCCAGCACCACAGTTCAAAGGCATCAATTCTTTAGCATCCCTAGTCATTGTCCAGCTTTCTGATGCATAGTAAGTGATTGCAAAGATTACGGTCTAGATCAGACACACCTTAGTCTCCATACTGATGTCGTTGCTTTTCAATACTCTAGAGAGGTCTCTGGCAGACAGCTCATTGCAATTCATCTTTTTATTTCCTGGTTAATGATACCAAGAGTGTTGATGAGCCAAGCAAACTAAAGCTGCCAATGATCTCAATCTCTTTACCATCTATCATAGTGCTACCAGTCAGACCCTTGGTGAGAATCTTTGTTTTCTTGGCATTGAGCTTCAATCCATATTTTTGTTTTGTTTTGTTTTTTGGGGATTTTTCTGACATCTTTACTCTTTGTCCAACTTTCAGATACAGATGAAATAATTGAGAATACCATAGCTTGAATCAGGCATACCTTAGTTGTTTGGAGAGTTTCAATCCATATTGAAGGCTGCAGTCCTTGACTTTCTGCAGCAAGCACTTCAGGTCCTCCTCAGTTTCAGCAAGCAGGGTTGTGTCATCTGCATAA
>NW_006399872.1:1537603-1552483 GCF_000299155.1 Elephantulus edwardii
CAGGACAAACCTGTTAGTTCTCTTGGCAGTCCATGGTATATTCAATACTCTTCTCCAGCACCGCAACTCAAAGACATCAATTCTTTTGTCATCCTTAGTAATTATACAACTCTCTGATTCATAGCAAGCAATTGCAAAGACCATGGCCTGGATCAGCTGCACTTTATAGTCTCCAGACTGCCATTGTTGCTCTTTAGCACTATGGAGAGGTCCCTGACAGCATGTTTTCCTAATGCATGTCTTTTGATTTTCTAATGCTTTGTCTTTTGATTTTCTGACTACTTGTGCCAAGAGTATTGATTGTAGAGCCCAGCAAGCTTAAATTGTTAACAATCTCAATTTCTTCTCCCATTCATCATGGTGCTACCAATTAGCCTAATGGTGAGAATATTTTTTTTCTTGATGTTGAGTTTAAATCCATAGTGAAGCCTTCAGTCCTTGACCTTTTGCAGCAAGTGCTTCAGGTCCTTTTCACTTTGGGCAAACACGATTGTGTCATCTGCATAACAAGTTGTTGATGAGCCTTCCTCCATTACTGATGCCACATTCCTTCTCATAAAGTCCAACTTATTAAAAAATTTTAGCAAGCTAATTATTTTAACATCCATTAATTGGACTACAAATGTATAAAATGTGAATCATGAACAATTAGAAGTTGTCACAGTGAAATGATATGCTAGACAATAGGTATCCTAGGCATTAGTGAGTTCAAATAGAGTGGTGCTCATAACTTTGAATCAATTGTAAGATATACTGTATCAGGAATGATAAGTTAAAGAAGAATGATGCCACATTCATTATCCAAATTAACATTTCAAAATTTATTCTAAAGTACAGTATTATCAGTGGAGATTGATAACTTTTTACAAAGATTATGTTCAGATTTACATACGATCCACCAATGCCAAAAATATTGAAATGGGAGATTTTTACATAGTTCTGAAGGCTGAACTTGATCAAACCATTGTTCAGGATATATTGATAATTCTAATGATTATAATACAAAGTTTAGAAACAAAGAGAAAGAATAGTTAGAAAATATGGACTTAGTGATAAAATTGGTACCAGAGGTCACGTGATAGAAATTTGAAAGACTTTTCCTTAGAAATATCTTTTTTATTCCCAAAAAAAGCCTCAATTTTCAGTACAGAAGGATTCAATAAGCAAGATGTTGAATGACATGGGAAGTATCAAAATAAGATGAAAGGAGTACACGGAATCTTTTTACCAAAAAGAATTAGTCAGTGTTCATCCTTTTCAAGAGATAGCATATGACCAAGAACTGACAGTATTAAAAGAAGATGTACAAGCTGAAACCTATTTGCAGAAACCTAACTTCTGATATTGACAAAATGCCACATAAGATTCTTCAACATCTGAATGTAATACTGGAACTGCTTACTCATCTGTGCAAAGTGCCTGGCTAACCAACCAGAAGAGATCTGTATTTGTGCCCATTAAAAAAAAAAAAAAAAGATGATCCAGTAAAATGGAGAAATTATCAAACTATATCATTAATAATATATACAAGTGAAATCTTAAAAAAAAAGGTTGTAGCTATAAATCGACAGCATTGAGACAAGGACATAACTGTGGGCTATCATTGTTAATGATTGGTGGATTTTGGCTGAAAGCAGAGGGTACCAGAAAGATGTATTTTCTTGACTGTTTGCAAAAGCATTTCACTGTGTGGATGACAACAAATTACAAACATGGCCAAGAACAGGAATTGCCAAATACTTCATTTTACTCTTACAGAACATGTACATTGACTTTAGAGGCATTCATTTGAACAGAGCAAGGAAATTCTTCTATGTGATTTAAAATCGGAAATAAAGTATTTATCAGGTTGTTTGCTGACAGATGATTCAAGAAGCTGGATGATTTGGAGGGAGGGGGAGCCACATAGCATAGTCTCGGGATTGGAGAAAGATTTATTAGCAACCTATAGTTTGCAGATGACACAGCCTTGTTTCTTGAAAGTGAGAGAATTTAAAGCACTTGTTTATAAACAGCGCAGACTACAGCCTTTGGTATGGATTACAACTCAATAAGTAAATGGAGAAAATATTGATGTTTCAAGGATTTCACTTGGATCCTCAGCCATACAGAGGCAGTCATGAAATCAAATGATGCATTGCATTGGGCAAATCTTCTGCAAATAGTTCTTCAAATTATTAGGAAACAGAGATAACATCTTAAGGACTAATGTGCATCTGACTGAACCTATGTTATTTTCAGTCTCCTCATGTGCATTAGAAATCTGGGCAATGAATAAGAGAAACTTGAAGAATTCTTACTTGAATTGTGTTTCCAGAGAATATTAATTATACCATGGGCAACCAAATCAATGAAAAATTCTATCTTGGGAGAAGCACCGCAATACTCCTTAGAAGTAAAATTGATGAGATTTTTATCTCACATACTTTGGACATGTTATCCAGACCAGTCCCCGAAGAAGAATAACATGCTTGGTAAAGTTAGAGGTCAGCAAAAAATAGATCCTCAACAGGATAAATTGATCCAATGAATGAATGAGTGGGCGCAAACACAGCAGTGATTGTGAAAATGGCATCAGACCTGGCGGTATTTCATTTTGTGGTACCTAGGGTCAGTCAGCTCAGTGATAAGAATAAGAATATAACAGTAACCTTTTAACTCTGACAGAGATACATATGTATGTTGTTTCATTCTTATGACTAAAAACAGGCATTATAGAGAAACTGCTTCATCTGGTTAAAGCCAGTGTTGGTGCTGGGATTTATCATATCTGGTGGCACTTTCTACCTTTTCTATGATAAAGATTCTCAAACTCTAGGCTCCATCCTCCATGGAGGTAGACTGAATTTTTATTTAAGTTCTACTCAAGTCTTTGGTGTATGTGTAATCCAGTTCTGTTCATCAGGTCCAACCAAGGAGTGAAAGATACTAAAGCAAACAAATAAGAAGACAAAACAAACATTACTTTAGCCATAGCATTTGGAGAATGCCATAGTAGGACTGATAGTAAAAAAAAAAAAAAAAAAAATTAAGAAGGACTCTTTATTTTGTTTTATTGATCTGTGGCAAGCCAACATTTGGGCAATGGCAATTGTCTTCAGCTTTGTAGCTTCTGAAACTCTATTCTTTGCACAGATAGGAACTGCAATGGTTTTTACCACTTAGACAATTTAAATTGTCATCTTTTGATGAATTTTTTTCAAGCTAAAAGCTTTTTCCTTTTTATCTATGAAGGAAAAAACATTGATGTTTAAATATACTGGTTCCAACAGGACACTGTCAGAAAACCACTCAACAATAAATCGACTCACTGTAATGCCATCTCTTTATGTTTAAAATTTAAGTTCATAATTCTGTGCTATTTATTTATTGTAGGATGTAATTAAAACCATTGTCCAGAGTGGTGGCATCAAGCATCTAGTTACCATGGCAACTAGTGAACATGTAATAATGCAGAATGAAGCCCTTGTTGCTTTGGCACTAATAGCCGCTTTAGAATTGGGTAAGTACCCCAATAACAAACTTATTGTCTCCTATTTTTTGTCCCAGTGAAAAACACAGAAATGGAATAGAAGTCAGACGGAACTTAATTGGAAGCGTTTCGCCAGTGTTACCTTCTCCTTTGTCTGAATATTTGGAAAAATCTTACACTGTAGTTGTTAACACCCCTCTTTTCTTTTTGGTTGTGCTTTTGGCAGCATTTTTAGGGCACTGCTTTAAGGTTGAACTTTCAGATTGTAGCCAGTTTAAGACTACAATGATGATACAGAAAACATTTTCCGTAGGCTTCATGGAGATAATAAACCATATTTAGACTTACGTAACAAGTCCAGCAATCTGTTTATCTTCTAGTGACTCAGCCCCTTTCTTCCATCTCTGTTCTCTCTACTGCTGGTTCTCTCCACTCCTGCTTCTCTCTTCTCCCTCTCCTTATTGCCATGGCGTAGCCTTGCATTCACACTAAATTCTCAGCATCTATTACTCTGTTATGTGTTTAGCACTCAGAACTTCCCCAAAGCAGAACCTACTTTATTTGATTAGTTTCTGTTTAACACAAAACTTTCCTGTTGGTTTAAATACTTCTTGAGACACTAGCTCATAAGCATTAAGCCTATAGATAGCAACCTTTTGCTCAGAAACACTCTCTGAAGCAGATGGATAAGACCTAATGCCTGTTTACACAGAGAAGGACTGTAGACTTAGTATGGGCTGTACCCTCTTCAGTTCTGTCTATTTCAAAATAGTGTCACTGATTACTTCTTAATTCTCACTAATAGTTTATGTCCATAATTCTCAAACAAGGAGATCCATCCTAAGAAGGAAAAACAGATGATAAATATAATACACTTGGTGGCCTGGGGGGTAAGGAGTTGTGCTGCCAGTTCAAAGGCAAGTGGTTCAAATCTACTAACTGTTCCAAGGAAGAAGGATGGATGGATGGATGGATGGATGGATGGATGGATGGATGGATGGATGGATGGAGTCCTTCTGTGAGATCTACAGCCTCTGAAAACCCACTGAGGATCAGTTATAAGTTAATTTTAACTCAGTAGCAGTTGTGTTTTGAGTTTAATTTTCTAGTGTCAGCTTTACTCTTATTCGTGCCATGAAAGATTTGAATTTTTATCTTCTTAAAGAGTTTTAAATATTCTTAGTAATACTCTAAGGATTTAAAATTTCAGGAGGGTAACAAGAGTCTTAATCCTACTAGTTCCCTGTTAGTGGGTAAACATCCACTTGGTGAATTCTATTCACAATGATAGGAAGAGCCAACATCAAAGGATCAAAAAAGAGATGTCACTATGAATTTTTGGCCACCACAAGCCAGTTATCCCTGTGGTAATTTACTTGGAATTTAAAAGTAAAATTTACCTTTGCCTTATTAAAGGTAAATTAGAAGACTTCATTGGCATTTTAGTGACTGATGTTGGGGTTAAAGATTCTTTGGTGGACTTGGTATATTCATTAAGTGATTAATTCTAATCCCAGCCTAGAATATTGTTACAGTCTCCCACCTGTCTTGGGTATATCATATAAGTCAATCCTGAAATCCACACACCTTTAAGAAGTGTATGAAAGTGTGGGACTAAGTACAGTCATTTAATATCAGACAAGGATACTGGCCTGATTTTAAATGGCTTAAGATGATGGATCAATTTCAGATTATTCCCTAGTTCTAAGTCAGAGGAGAATCTAGTTTTGTGCTCTCCAAACTACAGTCTTCTAAATAAACTTTATCAGCTGTCAAATAGCTGATCATTTTTCTGGATCACTTTACCAAGCAACTATATAAAGAACTATATAAAACAACAGTGCATCGTTTTCTTAATATACATCATACTTTGAAAGCTGTGTTTTTCCAACTTTGTGTTCTGACTGTTATAAAAATAAAATAGTTGGGGGTGGGGTGGGGAGAAAAGTGCAAGAATGAATGGAATTCCAAAATCTCTGTAGATGTTCATTGAAATTAAAAAAATAAAAGAAAAAAAATTATAAAGAGTCCTTGTCTTTTAATTGTAAATAGGAATATTGTTGTTGTTATTGTTGTTGTTGTGTACCGTAGAGTCGGAACTGAACCATACCTGACCCTCCAGTGGGTTTTCAGAGGTAGTTAATTGCACAGGAAGAGAGTACCCATCCTTCTCCTGTGGAGCCGCTGGTGGACTCGAACCATGTGCCTTCAAGATTGTAGCACAGCTTCTTGCCACCCTTTTGTATTTTGCCAAATTTCTCCAAACTGAACCTTTTTTGAAAACTGTAGTGTATATATCACAGACAGAATATGAACATTGGTATAGTCCACCTATCAATCTTATTTTCATTACCCCACTTTTACTTGTTCCTCATTTGTCTATGTAATTTACATAGAGTGTTATGACCTGTGTTGGTTCACAGATCTGCCACCACAATTCGAGCTCCACCAAGATCCCCTGTGTACCTCTTTCATAACTAAACCAATCTTCTCTTCACCCTCTTTCCTCACAGATCCCTAACCTCTATCTGTTTTTCATTACTACTCTTTTGTTCTTTGGTTGAGTCATACTCAATGGCACCTAACAACGAAGACAGTCATTTGTTGAAAATGTTGTTTGCAAATATTTTCTTCCAGTCTAAAGATTGGCTTGCATCCTTTTCAATTTGTACTTTTGTTGTTGATGGGTGCTATTGGGTAGATTCTGACTCACAGTGACTCTCAAAAGCAAAGTAGAGTCATTAACCATTTTGCAAGCTTTTTACATGATATTTAATAGAGTAAATTTTAATTTGCATAAGTCTCAATTTATTATTCTTTCCTTTTGTCAGTTGTGATTTTCATGTCAAATCGAAAAACTCTGATTTTTCGTGTTAAACCTAAAAGTCTAAAAACTCTTAAGTCCTGAAGAAGAGTTCTTATGACTCAGTAGTTAAAGCTCTTGGCTGCTAACAAAAAGCCAGTGATCCAGACCTTCCAGTGACTTTATGTGGGAATAACAGAGCAGGGTATTACGATAGAGACCACAGCCCTAGAAACCCTTGAGGCAGTCTACTCCTGTAGGGTTTGAACCAGTCTAGCAGCTGTGGGTTTATGGCTGTGTTCCCTTTCAAGTTAGTTTTTGTTTGAGGTATGGGGTTTATGCCAAGGCCTTCTGTAGCTCTGCTGACATACATTGGCCAAGAACGGTCCATATCTCTTACAGAAAAGGTGAGAATTCTACCACTAGCCATCATTACTCCAAAAGCTTTAATATAGGGTAGTGTAATCCCTCCTACTTTATTGTTACTTGTCAAGATTTTTTTTACTTATTTTAGGACTTAAGCCTTTTCATATACATTTTAAAATGTTCTTATATATGTTTTTATATATACATACACACACACTAGGATTTTTATCAGAATTATGTTAAGGGTCTTTATCTTTTAAAGATACATTCTGAAGTATATATGGATGAACTGGTCTAATGTTCGAATTTGCTTCGACTGATTATTTGGGATAGATGAGGATGAGTGGCTAAGAGTAGAGATGGATGAAGGATGGTTGGCCATGATTATTCTTGAAGATGTTGATAGATACATAGGATATCATTTATAGCATCTTTTTACTTTTCTGCCTTGTATTGAAAGGAATGTTATATCATTAAATATTAAACCCAAATTCCTCAACTGCCTGCTAAAGTCTAGCTCTCCTCTTTTCACAAGATCTAAATGTAACACATGTATCCTTGTTTTAATGCCTTTTTGGAATTTTTCAGTTGGTCATTTTTTAGAAAGATAATGCTCTCTAGCTCTCTTGTACTGGGTGAGGTGCTCTGGTGGCGTTGTCCATAAGGCGTTATTGCGCTGTAAGCCAAAGGCAGCACCTCTCTGAAGGATTTCCCCACCAGTGCCTCCTCTGCAGAAGGATAGGCATTCTCTCCTGATGCAGTGTACAGGCTCTGGAAAAGCACTAAAGGGTCATCAACAAGTCAGCTCTGAGTCAATGACAGTCCGTTGAGTTATAATTTACATGTCTTCCTTGTTCTCTCCATATGCCAGGTACTGCTGAAAAAGATCTAGAAAGTGCTAAACTTGTACAGATTTTACACAGACTTCTAGCAGATGAGAGAAGTGCTCCTGAAATCAAATATAATTCCATGGTCCTGATCTGTGCTCTCATGGGCTCTGGTAAGTATTTATTTTGTTACTTGTTGTTCATCAGCATGTGGTTAACATTAAATATAAAACGTATAAGAACAGGATGAAGTTTGTAAAAGCCAGAACTTAACAATGGTCCCAGAAGTTTTCCGCCTTTGACAGGGTTCAGTCTTAGCTCTCTAATAGTGGAAAATATCTATGTTTTCCTCATCTCAGAGATTTTTCAGCATATACAAGTTGTAGCTTTTGCATGCAGGTTTTGCTATATGTAGCAAATGGTGGCTTTAAGTTTTGAATGCATTAGGAAAAAAAAATTATATTTTCACTGTAAAAGTACTTTTATAGTGAAAATATTCCCAAAGATTCTTATTATTGTGGACAGATTCATTTGTTCTCTTACCAGTCCATGATATATTTTTTTTTTACCAACACTGCAGTTCAGAGGCATTAGTTCTTCATTGTACAACTATCACATGTTTCTGAATCATTTGGAAAATACCATGCCTTAGGTCATATGTATATAACATCACAGTCTACTGGTGGTGTTGTTTTGCCAATTCAAGTGAAGTACACAAATCTTACTCTATTTAACTTCCTTGCCTTATTTGTAATGTGTCTTAAATTTTTGTCCTGTATGCATTTAGTCTTCCAGTTTTCGTTCTACCACTGCATTTGTCAACTTTCTGTAGGGTTTCCAGGCATTTGACTGTGTGGATCTTTCTAAATTATGGCTAATATCGAGAAGAATATGAATCCCAGAGTATGTGAAACCTACATCTAGACCAAGAGGCTGTTCTGTGAACAGAGCAAGGGAATGCTATGTGGTTTAAAACTCAGAAGGCTGTGCATCAGGGTTGCATTCTGTCTCCATACCTATTTAATTTGTATACTGAACAAATTAATCAATAAGCTTGATACTATGAAAAGGAATATAGCATCAAGATTGAAGGAAGACTTGTCAAGAACCTGCAGATGATACAACCTTGCTTTCTGAAAGTGAGGAGGACTTGAAGCACTTCTTACAGAAGATCAAGAAATATAGCCTTCAAATACAGCCTTCATTATGGATTGCATCTCAAAATCAAGAAAACAAAATTCTATACCACTTCACTTGCAACTCATATTGACCCCATGCACAACAGCCCTGAAACCTGCTCTATCCTGTGCCAACTTGACTGTCTCTGTAAAACCTACCTCATTACCCTAGTCACTGTGTGAATCCATCTCATCAGTGGGCTTCCTCTCTTTCTCTGTCTCTCCACCCTTCCAAGTATGTCCCTCTCCAAGGACTGGTCCCTCCTTGCAACATGGCCAAAGTGTGTCAGTTGAGGCTTCAGAATCCTTGCCTTCAAGGATCAGCCTGGCTTCACCCTTTTCCAGAACAAACCTCTTTGTTCTCCTGGCAGTCCATGGTATAGTCCACATTCTTCTCCAGCACCACAGTTCAAAGGCATCAATTCTTTAGCATCCCTAGTCATTGTCCAGCTTTCTGATGCATAGTAAGTGATTGCAAAGATTACGGTCTAGATCAGACACACCTTAGTCTCCATACTGATGTCGTTGCTTTTCAATACTCTAGAGAGGTCTCTGGCAGACAGCTCATTGCAATTCATCTTTTTATTTCCTGGTTAATGATACCAAGAGTGTTGATGAGCCAAGCAAACTAAAGCTGCCAATGATCTCAATCTCTTTACCATCTATCATAGTGCTACCAGTCAGACCCTTGGTGAGAATCTTTGTTTTCTTGGCATTGAGCTTCAATCCATATTTTTGTTTTGTTTTGTTTTTTGGGGATTTTTCTGACATCTTTACTCTTTGTCCAACTTTCAGATACAGATGAAATAATTGAGAATACCATAGCTTGAATCAGGCATACCTTAGTTGTTTGGAGAGTTTCAATCCATATTGAAGGCTGCAGTCCTTGACTTTCTGCAGCAAGCACTTCAGGTCCTCCTCAGTTTCAGCAAGCAGGGTTGTGTCATCTGCATAACACAGGTTGTTGATGAGTCTTCCCCCAGGCCTGATGAACAACATTACAAGAGATGTAGAAAAGATTGAAACTGTCAACAAGTTCATCTTACTTGGATCCACAATCAATAGACTTGGTCCCAGCAGTCAGGAAGGAAATAAGGAGACAAGTTGCACTGGGAAAGTCTGCAGTTAGGGACCTCTCCAAATTATTAAGTAAAGATGTCAGTTTGAGGACTAATATGTGTCTGATTTAAGCCATGGTCTTCCTGCTCACTTCTGTGCTTCAGAGAGCTGGACAACGAATAAGGATGACCAAAGAGAAGTTGATGTCTTTGAGTTGTGGTGTTGAAAAAGAGTACTGAACATCCCAATACTGTCAAATGAACAGGCAGATATCTTGAAGAGGGTGCAGGCAGAGTGTTCTTTGGAGGCTAAGATGACAAAAGTTGGCCTCACATACTTCAGATATGCTTCCAGGAGAGGCTATTCTTTGGAGAGGGACATGATGCTTGTAAGAATGGAGAATCAGTAAAGGAAAGAAAGACCCTCAGCTAGGTGGATTGACTGCCATGGTGTGGGCTCTTGTGTGTCAGGAAGTGTGAGGATGACACAGGCTAGGACAGGGTTCAGGTCTGTTGTTCATTAGGTTGCGATGGATTGTCCTTGGCTCGACGGCACCTAACAACAACCGTAACATTTAGAACTATGTTAAATCTTGGTTTTGTCCCAATAATCAAATATAATTCAGAGAACTCAAAACAGAAATTGTTGTATTTATCCATATTTTTGTTTACTATGTTTATCTTTCTTTCTGCTTGCCTTTAAAAAAAAATAAGGTAAATAAGACTGCTAAAGATAAATAACTCTTAGTTTTCCCTCCTTGTGAGACAGTTTTTAATTTCTCTTTATTCTAGAACAAACTATTTTTCCTAGAGTAGGATGCTTAGTTGTACAGTTGCTTTCTCTTGGCACTTCAGAAGTGTACTGTTTAGTTTTGGTCCTGGTTTCTCATGAGAAATCACTGTCTTCTTAGTGGTTTTTCCACTGTCATTAATATGTCATTTTTCTCACTGCTTTTAAGATTATTTTTGTCTTTAACCTTCAGTAGTATGACTACGATGTACATTAGTGTGGATTTCTTTGGTTTAAGTTTTGGTATAAGTTGTGCCTGGGCATTTGAGGTATTAAGAATTATGAGACCCTGGTTCTCACTGAAACCTCTTTTAGCGGGCATAGTGGGACATCTGTAAGGCAAGAGAGCTGAGAGTGCTATGTTACTACTATTGTTGTTAGGTGCTGTCCTGAGCCCACTGAGACTCACAGAGACCCTGTGAACAACAAACACATCCGAACCTTGCCTTGTGCAGTGCCATCCTCACTCTCTCTGACATGCTCGAGCCCATCGTAAAGTCACTGTATCAGTCTGTCTGTTGGAGTCCTCCATCTCTTTCTCTTATCTTTTGCATGATGTCTTTTTCCAAAGACTGTCCCTTCCTGACAATGTGCTCAAAGTATGTGAGATGAAATGTCACTATCCTTTCCTCTCAGGAGCCCCTTGGTTGTAGTTCCTCCAAGATTTGTTGTCTTGGCAGTCTGTGGCATATTCAGAGCTCTTCTCCAACACCACAATTCAACTGTACTGATGATCTTCTGTCATCTTTATTGCCTAAATACGTCCATGTGAGAATAAAAGTTGAGTTCCTTCCTACACTTCTATTGATACCCAAAGTAAGGAACTAAGTAACAGTTCTTACTTGGAAGGGATGGGATACTGGCTACCCACTAGACCTCACTGGCTGGGTGGGGTAGAAATACCTCATTACTGCCATCCTTATATGGCCTCCACTGACATCATAATAGAGTGTATCCACATTACTGCGAACTATATGTGAAGAGCTATGCCTCCTTCCCCTTCTGCCACAAATGTGGTCTCAGCTGTGAGGGTGGGGACCTCTTTATTACCAGCTAAAAGTCCTAAATCCTTTCTAAACCTTCTCTGACTCTCCTGCCAACAACCTATATCCCCAGTTGGGAAGAATTAGAGTACCCAGTGACAGTCTATCATGTATAGAAGGATAGTCCACCCACTTGGCCTTCCAGGAGTGGGTTTGAGTGGGGTCACAATTTTCTCTGTGACAGGAATAGTATCATGTTGTCTGAAAATTCTGGTTGGCTTTTTTTAAACTTATTCTTTGGCTAGAGAAAGAAGTCTTATGTCGGTATATTATTTCTTTACACCTATTGGCATTTCCATACTGCCAAGTTTTTTTCCTGCCCAAATTTTGAACATGTGACACGAAAAGAAAGCTCAGAATACTCACCATCATGTCATTCTTCAGCTCCCAGGGTCCCTAGACAGTTTGCCTCCTTGCCTCCACCTTTAAGAATCTTTTGTCAATTGTTTATGTACTATTAAATACATACAAAGGAGGTTTTGTTGTGGTACTTAGTAGAATGAATGGGGAAAAGTAAGTCTACTCCATGTTCTAATACTTGGCATATCGTTGTTGATTGCCGTCAGTCAAGTCAAGCATGACTCATAGTGACCCTAAGAGCAAAAGACCTGAACCCTTTCTATGATAGTTTCTCATAGTTCAGAGTTTCCAGAGGCATGCTGCTTAGGAAGTGGATGCCACTCCTGCTTCCAAGCCTACCTTAAACAGGGAGCTCCACCAAACACTGTCCATCATGGGTAATGATTATGGCATTTGACACCCCAATGGCACAAGGTTCAGCAACATAGCAACCCCAGGTTACCTCAGTACAGCATATTGACAAAGAATGCTGTATCACTTAGAAGAATGTTCCCCAAAATCTAATAACAACCGACTTTTAAATACAAAGACCCTCCCCAAGGTCTTGTTGACTTTAAACAAGAGGCATAAATAAAAAACAGCGATTATAGTATGTTGTTGTTGTTATGTGTTGTTGAGTTGCCTGCAACATATAATGACCCTGTATACCGCCTTCCCTGTCCTGCGCCAGTCTCACTAATTCCGACACACCAACCCCCATTTCCCCAGATACTGTATCAATCCATCTCATCCATGGTCTTCCTCTCCTGTGCTGTCCCTCCACCCTTTCAAACATGATGTCCTTTTCCAAGGACCAGTCTCTTCTGGCCATGTGCCCAAAGTATGTGAGATGGAGTTTCAAAATCCTAGCTTCCTAGTAGAGACTTGTTTTCACCCTCTCCAAGACAGACTGATTTGTTTTCTTGCCGGTCCTTGGTATGTTTAAGACTCTTCTCCAGCACCACAGCTAGAAGGCATCAACTCTTTTTCAGTCATCCTTAGTCATTGTCCAGTCCTCTGAAGCAGAATAAGCAATTAAGAAGACCATGGCCTGGATCAGGCACACCATAGTCTCTAGACAGACATTGTTGCTTTTCGGAAAACTGGAGAAGTCATTTCATCTAAATCATTGACATATCATTAGTTTACATATATCATCATCACCCAAGGCTTTTTTTGTCTTTCAGTATTTTGTCATTCATATACATTGTGCATGTATGTTGTGTTTTATACAATCTTTCTTTCATATGTCATTCATATATATTGTGGGATTTTTATCTTACTAATAATGAATATTCCTTTTTAAATAGTCAGTTCCTGATTTGCCCATCCCTATCAAACCAGTACTCTGAGAAAACAAGACCTTCTTTAAGGGTATTTCACCCTCCTACTCAAGGCAAAACAGATATGCAGAAATGCTGATGGGACTTATATAAAGAGACATTAATTCATTCGTTCATTATTTCTACTCATAACTAACTTCAATTAGATTCTCAGACTGTTATTAGTCTTACCTCCTAGATAATTAATAAATGCTTAATGAAGAAACCTGATAGATCACAGGTTCCTGATAAATAGTTCTTCTCTTTCTCTCTCTCTCTTTTTCTCTCTCTTTCCCTTGCCACCCAGAAAGCAGCCTGGCCAGAATCTATGAATGCTTCTCTTAAAATAGACATATTTATTGAATCAACTTTAATAAAAAGATATTTCTAAGCCCCAAAAATTTTACTTACTATGGACCAGAGCCAGAGAACACTACATGGTTTAAATTAAAAAAGGAATGTATCGTGGTTGTATACACTCTCCATACCTATTCAGTCTGTGTGCTGAACAAATTGTTCAAGAATCTTTACAAAGAATGTAGCATCAGGATCAGAGAATGACTCATCAACAGCCTGTGGTACGCATATGACAACCTTGCTGCTAAAGATCAAAGACAACAATATAGATTACAACTCAACGTCTAGAAAACAGAAATTCTTACCACTGGACCAATAGGCAACATCATGATAGATTGAGAAAAGATTGAAGCTGTCAATGACTTATCTGACTTGGATCCACTATCCATATACATTGTACCAGCAGTCAGGAGATCATGAGACGTACATTGGGGAAGTTTGAATTCAAGGACCTCTCCAAATTTCTGAGGAGCTGTGATGACAGTTTGAAGGCTAAAGTATGCCTGATGCAGGCCATGGTCTTCTCAGTCACTAACTATGCATTTGAGGGTTATACAGTAATTAAGGATGACAGAAGAAGAATTGATGATTTTGAGGTTTGGTGTTGGAGAATAATATTTAACGTCCCATGGACTACCAAAAGAACAAACATCTCTTATAGAAAGTACAGCCAGAGTACCCCTTAGGGGCAAAGATAAAAAGGTGTCATCTCTTAGACTTTGGCAGTGTTGCTAGGAGAAGGGTATTCTTTGGAGAGGGACATCATGCTTGGAAAGGTGAATGACTGGTGAAAGAGAAAAAGACCCTCAACCTGATGGATTGATACAGTGAGTGCAGCAATGGCCTTAAGAGTATGTCAGAAATTATGAGGATGACACAAGGTAGGAGAAGGTTCAGATCTGTTGGTCCTAGGGTCACTAATGAGTCATACTTGTTTTGACATTACTAGGAACGGTTACAGTGGAGGCAATCTAGACTATAATCAGTCTAGGTAATATAGCTCAGAAAAAGGAGAAAAGAAAGATGGATGAGTGAATGGAAGGATGGATTACTGAATAGTTAGCCATACCAAGAGTTCTCTATTTCTAGCTTATGATTTGGAGGAAAATTAACAAGTGTAAAGGAAATAAAGCATACTAAGAAAAAAGAAGTTTTTCATTCTGAGAAAAAATAGTTTTAAGAAAGAAAAGTATGAGTATACTGTATGCTGAAAATAAAAAATTTAAATAATTAAAAATTGTGGTGTGATTGTACAGGAAAAGAGGTTTAAAATTATAACAATTTTACTATAACAATAAACTAAATTGTTATCTTCTATAATTAGA
>NW_006399872.1:1553198-1555661 GCF_000299155.1 Elephantulus edwardii
CTGTACAGTGACTAAGAATGATAGAAGAAGTATCGATGTCTTCAAATTATGGTCCTGGAGAAAAGTATTGAACATACCATGGACAACAAAGAGAACAGGTCTGTCCTAGAGAGGATTAAACCAAGCTGCTCCTTGGAAGCAAGGATTTTAAAGCTCTGTCTCACCTATTTTGTGCATGTTGCCAGTTCTTAGAGAAGGACATTATACTTGAAAGAGTGTAGAGACAACACAGGAGAGGAAAACCCTGGATGAAACTAATTGACACAGTAAGTGGGATAGGTGTGTTGGAGATAGTGAGACTGGCTCAGGATAGGGCAGGATTCAGAGCTATTGTGCATAGGGTTGCTATGAGTGGCAGGCGGCTTGACAGCACATAACAAGAACAGGTATATTACTTAGAAATAAGAAGGTAAATAGCAGACTGAATAATTTAAAAAGTTAAAAATGGTTGCAGGACTTCAAATAAACTGCCTTGGGAAAGAGAAGCTGGTTTGTTGTTTGGGTTTTCTTTTCTTTTGTTTGTTGTGTGCCGTCGAATCATATCCAACTGGCACAGGAGGAGGTTGCCCCTCCTTCTTCAGCAGAACATCTGGTGGAGTCCAACCATATGCCTTCATTCTTTTTAAACATTACAGAACTATTTAACTTGAAATCCATTCATGAGTTATTTTAACCAGTGACATTTTTCTTCTAACTGGGATGGGGCTGATCCCTAAAATGTGCCAAAAGTTAGTTTTGGGATTTTTTTTTAAGCAAGTAATTCTGTAAGGGATATCACGGAAATGAGCACTCACACAAATATTGTCTCAAATATTTCCTCCCAGAAAGAAACACACAATATGGGGTTGATTAGACCACATTAATCAATGGTAACTAGTACTAATAAAATGAAAGGTCTATGAATGATTGTATGAAAAGTCAATATTGGTTTTTAGCATTCACTGAAATTTAAAAAAAGTAAACTCTGCCCTCTTGTTACATGAGCTTTTAGCTCCTACTGTAGCTGTTCTGTCTGTTGTTCTTGTTACTATGTGCTGTCAAATCACCTGCAACTCATAGCGATGCTATGTACAACAGCCCTAAAATCTGCTCTATCTTGTGCCAATCTTATTGTCTCTGACACACCTACCTCCATAACCCCAGTCACTGAACCAGTCCATCTCATTGAGGGTGTTCGTCTCTTGCATTATCCCTCCACCTTCCCAAGCATGACATCCCTCTCCAAGAATTAATCCTGCCTTTCAACATGTCCAAAGTATGTTGGACAAAGCTTCAGAATCCTTGCCTACAAGGAGCAGTCTCATCTCGCCCTCTCTAGAATGAACCTGTTTGTTCTCCTAGCAGTCCATGGTAATTCAGTTCTCTTCTCCAGCACCGCAGCTCACAGGCATCAATTCTCATTCTTTTATCCCTAGTCATTGTCCAGCTTTCTGATACATAGTAAGTGATTACAAAGACTATGCCCTGAATCAGGCGCACCTTAGTCTCCAGACTGACATTGTTGCTCTTCAGTACTTTGAAGAGGTCTCTGACAGCAGATTTTCCCAATGCAATTAGTTTTTTCTTTTTTTTCTTTCTTTCTTTTTTTTTTTTTTTATTTCCTGGCTGCTGATACCAAGAGTGTTGATTGTGGAGCCAAGAAAATTAAAGCTATTAACAATCTCGATCTCTTCACCATATAGTAAATCAAATCTATGGAAACAAAAATTTGATCTTGAGGCTATTCCACTTGAATTTCAAAACCGTGTTAGGAACAGGTTTGAGGCCTTGAACACTAATGAGCAAAGACCAGATGAGCTGTGGGAGGATATCAAGAATATTATCCAGGAAGAATCCAAAAAGTCATTGCAAAGACAGAAGAGGAAGACAAGACAAAAATGCATGTCAGTAGAGACATGGAATATTGCATTAGAGCACCAGGAAGCCAAAGCAAAGGGAAGAAATCAAAATTTTAAGTAGCTGAACAGAAGATTTCAGAGGGTAGTGTAGGAAGACAAAGTATTAAATGAAATGTGCAAGGAGCTGGAGTCAGAAAATCAAAGAGGCTGAATTCGCTTGGCATTTCTTAAGCTGAAGGAACTCAAGAACAAATTCAAGCCTTGAGTTGAATTACTTAAGGATGCTTTAGCCAGAATATTAAATGATCTTTCTCTGTTGGGAGAAATAAAAGACCAAGTATGATATCCAGGTGCACTTTCAGGAAAAAGTAATATTGATGAAATTCTCTTTCCTAATTGGACCAAGCCAGTACCTTTGGCAGCCAAAAACTTGTATCAACTGAATTATTGCTATAGCAATCAGCTTTTGGTTAAAAATTAGCTCATAGGTTTAAAAAAAAAAAAAAGGAAAGATAATGTAAAGTATGAGGCTCAATGTCAAGAAGACAAAGATTCTCACCACTGGACCAATTAGCAGCATCAGGATGGATGGTGAAGAGATTGAGATTGTACACAGGTTTAGTTT
>NW_006399872.1:1556191-1754387 GCF_000299155.1 Elephantulus edwardii
GAGATGGGAGTGTCAGAGACAGTGCGATTGGCACAGGACAGAGCGGAATTTAGGGCTGTTGTACATAGGGTCGCTATGAGTCGCAGGCAACTCGACGGCACATAACAACAACAACAACATATGCTTATGTTAAAAAAATAATCACACTCAGTCAAGCTAGACACTCTTACCACTTGACTGAAGTTGCTGTAAAAAGAATAAAGGAATAGTTGTATCATGGACTTAAGGAAAAGACATTAAATCACTTAAACTTCGTCCTAGTTTTATAACTCATCCGTGTGTGTGTGTGTGTGTGTGTGTGTGTGTAATGTCAAATCAGATCTGACTGGTCAAGGAGGAGATTGCCCCACCTTCACCAGCTCAGAATCTGGTGAATTCAAACTATGTCACTAGGCCACCAGAGCTCCCTTATAACTCATTCTTTAAAAAAAAAAAAATCCCTGATCCATTTGAGGATTGTGGATTGAATTAAATTTACTGCACTTGAATCTTCCCCATGTTGTTGCTATGGGCCCTCGAGTCAGAACCAGCTCATTCAGAGCTATCCCACCAGCAGTTCAGTCTTCACTATAGCAGTTCTCAAAGTCCTGTTAAGACAGGACTTTAATCGAACTTTAGTTGAGATTCCCTTCCCCTTTAATTAGGATTAAATAGAACAAGAAATCTAGAAAAAGAGAGGAAGCCCAAAAGGGAGCCCGTTGTTGTTGTTATTGTTAGGTGCCTTCGGGTCATAGACGACTCATAGTGACCCTATGAATGAAAGGCCTGAGCACTGTTCATAGAGTTTCCGGAGGCAAGCCATTTCGGAAGTAGATTCCACTCCTGCTTTCCAGCTTATTTTAATCAGGAAGCTCCACCAAACACTGTCCACCATGGGTAACCATTATCGTATTTGGCACATCAGTGTCACAGTGTTCAGCATCACAGCAACCATGAATTACCTCTGTAAAGCAATGCACAGATCAGTGCTATGCCACTTAGGAGAATGTTTGACAAAAACAACTTAGACCAGGCCTGAGGGCTGCAGATTAAAATCACCCACCTTGGACTTGGTAGCATAACTTTCTGTCCACTAGGCCAACGTACCTCTCTCTATTTTGTCGTTATTATTGTTGTTAGGTTTCGTCGAGTCATAGACAATTCATAGTGACCCTGTGAACGAAAGACCTGAGCTTGAAAAGATGAAACATGTCAATGTTACATTTTCCATAAAATTAATTTGGATAGAGCACAGATTTTTTTTTTCCCCTGTGAGTTGTTAGACTTCATGCTTGACAACACAGCAATATGTGTTTTACGTATAGCTCTCTAATCAACTTTAAACTTCAGAACTTGCCATCTGATTTACTCTGTATGTGCATGTGTGTATGGGGGGGGGGTGTTGATGTATACACACACACACACACACACATGCAAACGGAGCTCTGCTGGCCTAGTAGTGAGTAACTGCACTGCAATCTCAAAAACATGCAGTTGGACCTGCTGCTCCACAGATGAAGGATGAGCAGTTTCCTTCTGGATGAGTTGCTGACTCTGAAAACCCACTGGAGATGAGCTGAGTCAGTTCCAACTCATTGGCACAAAACTTATAAATACACATGTACATCCATAGGGAGTTCTGGTAGCCTAGTGTTAAGGAGTTGTGTTGCCAGTCCAAAGGCAGATGGTTCAAATACACCAACTGCTCCAAGGGAGAAAGATGGACAAGCTCCTCCTATGTGATTGATACAGATATTTGTTTATGTGTATTCTGTGTGTGTATGTGTGTTGTGTATGTGTTTGTTGTTATGTGCTATCAAGTCAGAACCAACTCAGATCTGACCCTTCAACAAGTTTTCTGAGCCTGTAAATCACACAGGATGAGACTGTCCATCTTTCTCCCTTGGAGCAGCTGGTGGATTTGAACCACTTGCCTTTGGATTGGCAGAACAACCCCTTACTACTAGGCCTCCAGAGCTCCATTGTTGTGGCTAACTAAATGCTGTCAGATTGACTCTGATTCATTCTAATCCTGTGAACAACAGATCTGAACTTTGCCCTGTCCTGTCCCATCCTTATCGTCTCTGAGAGGCTTGTTTTTATGTGCTGTTGAGTCAGAATGGACTCATAGCTCACATTTCATCAGGATTTTCCAATCGCATGGGAAGAGATTGCCCATCTTTCTCTGATGGAGCAGCTGTCTTAGGTTACAATCCTTACCACCAGACCACCAGAGCAATTCTTGCATTTAAAAAAAAAAATTCTAATACTGCCCTAAAAAAGACATTGTTAAACTACTCTTGTATCTCTTCTCTTTCTAGAAGTGTTCCTAATTTTATTAGCTCTCTCATATCTGAGTATATGTTTTAAATAACATTGTAAAGTAAAACTGAAATATCAACAGAAATGTATCTCTTAATTTTGTCTTCCAGAGTCTCTACACAAGGAAGTACAGGATTTGGCCTTCCTAGATGTTGTGTCCAAGCTCCGCAGTCATGAGAACAAAAGTGTTGCCCAACAGGCCTCTCTCACAGAGCAGAGACTCACTGTGGAAAGCTGAGACCTGCCCCTGCGGACATGTGGCCTCATCCCATCTTGATTTCCCCTTCGTCCTCCATCCAGCTGCCTCTTCCACTTCATTCTCTACCATATCACTTTGTGCATGCGTGTAATGTTCCAGTACCAATTGAGGAACTGCTGTAGGTACCTGCCCATAAGATTTCTAAACCCATAGTTAGTGTAAACATGAATTTGTCAAAACCAAGTCGCACCCATAACTGTTCTCCTGTATTCCTGTTACTTGCGCTACATTAAGTAGAACGTGCATGTTTTAGTCCTACAGTAAAGTTGATACTACATACTGACTTGCTCCTCACACTTGGTAACTCACATAATTATCTACTGATAAATTTAGAAACAAAACAGAATGCAGCAGAATCTGTCTGGCTTACTAAAGATGGAATTGAATAGAAAAATAGCTCCATTTTTGGTGCTTGGGAAGCACAATGACCAAAAACTGTATGTCTGCTCATTCATTAATTTTATCTACTAATGTCAAATCCATGGTACCTAGAGTTAAATAAAATTCCAGTGCTCTCACTCTTTACCTTATGATTTCTCCTTTTTCCTAACTATGTAGGTTATTGAAACTGCCACAGACTTTATCAAGACTTTCTGAGATATTTTTTATTCCATATTTGATTGGGCTGTCATCAGTAGCTTGATGTTGAAAACATTTAGATTTAGTGCATCTTGATTTTTTTAGATTCTGGTATATGTTTGTTTTCACCTCAGAACTTCTTCCATCATTTAATTAGCATTGTCAAACCTTTGTCTTTAAAAGTAGGTTGACACTTGTTTCCAACTAAGGAAATTGAGTATAGTTCATTAGGGATTTATTTGCTGTTTTTCATCATTCAGCTTTTAAAGCAAGACGTTTCATCTTTCATAGTCTTTTTAAATCTTCTATTAGAACTAGCAGGATGAGAAAGATAAGAAATAAATCTGTGTAGAACTGAAGAAAGGAAGGCAGGTTATAAAAGCCATAGTGTCCAGTCCAGTTTATTCTGCGGATGACCCCTTACCAATAGGTGTTAGTGTTCACACCTCCACTTTCCCAATGAGAACTACAGAAGACCTTAAAGGCTTTAAGAAAGAGTGACAAAGTTAAGCATCAATATGGAAAAGACTCCCTTGGTAAAAAAAATAGTGTGCTCTTCACTGCCACCACTACCACCAAATGAGTTTTAGAGCTTTGAAGTCATCCTTGTAAATGAAACAGAATATCCCTATGATATACCTGCCTTCTTCTCATGCCCAAATATGACAAATACTGGCTTAAAAGCAAGATTGCCTCCAACATTGAATGACTACAGAACAGTTGAATTGACTGCCAAGGAGATGTCAAAGCTCTTTCCTCTCCAACATGAGATTTTGCACATCTCCGTAGGGTGATCCATATTGAACTTTTGACTATACAGCTATAACTCAAAGCCCCAGTGGCACTAAATAACCTTTTGACTGTTCACTATGATGTCCTAGAAAGGGACGATTGTGAGTGCTTATGTCACATTTTAGGAATGCTTTTGTTTATTGTCTTCTGGACTGGATAGTGGACTATATTTTATTACAGGTTTTGAAAGGCATCTGTAATGTTGCATAATAGGTTGTCCATATTAATAACTAAATAAATAAATGGTATATCAAACTATAATGGCATCATTTGGTTTATTTTTCTATTTTACCTTTATTTCTTAGAATACTGCTTATTCATTGTTATTGCTCAATAAGCATTTGTGCACTGAGTGAATTAATTACTAGTTGCATGAACCTTTCAAACTGCTTGAACTAACTCTAGATTCATTGACTAATTAAAATTTAGTATGCCCAACTTCAGGAACTTTTTTTAATGTGTAGTAAATATGTCCTTATTGAATAGGATCAACAGAAAACCTCAGATCAGAGCATCCTACAGTTGTAGAGTTGAGAAGCAATATCTTTGATAAGAACCATCATCAGGAACTCCTAGTATCGAACAAGACAAAAATCCCTTTGTTCTTTCTTAAGCTTTTGATTCTAAAAATGAAACCCTGGAGAAAACAGCAGCACACTGAAACTTGACTGTCCCGATGCCAAGACTAGAGTATAGATGAAAACCAAAAATGAAAAGCATTAAAAATAAGAGACTGAGAAAAACTGGATGAAATATGTTTACCGCATTGAAGTCTATGGGGGAGAGAATAGTCTAAAAGTGTTATATTTTAGGGCATTATTTTTATCGTAGGAGTATGCAATGAGGGTTGCAGAGTGGATTATATTTGGGGGTAGGGGGTGGGGTTTGGGGAGGTGTGGGGGGGATTGTGTACCAATGAGGGAGTTTTTCTTTTGCTTTTCAAGGAGAGGAGCAAATGGGGGGGGAGGGGGGAGGGGTTTGTGCGGGGAGAAGGGTGCAACAATGAATGAATGGAATCCCAAAATCTCTGTAGATGTTCACTGAAATGAAAAATAAACAACCTAAATTTAAAAAAAATAATAAATAAGAGGCTGGTAGAATTAAACACATTAGAGTGTCTCCCTATTAAACTATTATGCTTTTGAGTTAATTGCATTTCATGATGGCCTTGTGAACTTACCTTATTGGGTTTTCAGGGACTTATTTTCTTCAGAAGTAGATTGCCGGGCCTTTATTCTGAGTAGATTTAAAGCTCCAGCCATTTAGTTAGCAGCTGAATGCATTAACCATTTGCACAACCCAGAAACCCAGTCTCTTCCATTATTTTCTTGGACTCTTACTACCTGCCTATCTGTAACTTCATTATACTTAAACCAAAATGCATCAAACATTGGCCCTTCCTTAATAGAGGTTTCCTTGATAAAACACATCTTAAGCAAACCCTCTGATAGTAGTGGAAGTGTGAAAAAAGGTTTTTTCCGTTTTTATTCTTTGTTTTCCCCTTGGATGAACAGAATGCAGTTCTCATGCAAGCTTTAATGTAAAATGTTCTGGGAAACCCTGCAACCCTGCATGAAGAAATGTCAAAAGAGATGCTCCTTTGTGGCACTGGAAAGTTAGTGTTTAACATGTTCGTTTTACTGATTGTACAGGGTAAAGAGTCTAGGTACTAGGTGAGCATTTTTATATCCAACTCTAACTATAATCAGTAAACTTAAAAGCTGCTGTTTAGCTCTTGGAAACTGTAGCATTTGAATGATACACGTTTTTATTACATACCTATGTAAACACATGGAATTTGTCTACATACGTTTGTAGGTGTGTCTCGTTAAAATGCCATGGCTTCTTTAAAGGGAACTCTGGTGGCACAGGAGATTGTGCTGTAACCCAAAGCTGGTGCCTCTCTGGCAGCTTTAACCCAACAGCAGCCCTGAGAGAGAGAAAGATAGGAAATCTCCTGTGGAAAATCCAGAGATGAGTCAGCTGGGAGCAGGTTCCACCTGAACAGCAATTAGAGAGAAATGCTTTAAAAATAGGAGATCGTGGGGAAAAGTATGGATACTGTTTGATTCATAGTCACATCTTGGTTCTTTAGACAGACTCTGGCCGTGTGACCGTAGACACGTTACTTAAACTCTCTGGGCTTGGCTTCTCATTAATGGGATAAGGTTCATAATCAGAGTTTTGTGACAATTGAAACTTTTCATTCCTTCTTCTCAAATGTGGCATAAACAGCTTTTCATGTCCTCAAAATTGTCAGTAAATCCTGATGGTACTAGTAAAGAAGCAAGTAGAGTGTCTAAACCATTTCGAGTGAGAGCTCAGCTGGGAAATTAATTCATTCCCATTTATGACCTGGAAAACTAGCTCTCACCTTTAACCTCAGAACATATTCTTGGAACTTATCTACTGTTCAGAGATCAGTGGTTTTGCTAGTAGGCATGTGTGCAATTTTTGCTTTTATAAATATGCTTAATAATGGAGAAGGAAAGAGATCTAGTGGCCTAGTGGATAAGGAGTTAGATTGCCAACAGTTCAAATCCAGCAGCTGCTCCTCAGGAAAAAGCTGAGCAGTCTCCTCCTATTTCAGCATCTGAAAATGCACTGGGAGCGTCAGCTCATCTTCCTCAAAAAGGTGAAAAGTATAAGCCATCATGCTTTGAAGCTTGGTACTTTCTAGTTTTACATTTTCCAAGAAATACTTTTTAAATCTGTATTCTATTTTGTTATCGTAAAGAATTTTGAAACCCTAACTCACTGTCTTCTAGTATGTAAACTTACATGTAACAGTATATCTTTATCTTTTGAAATATATCCTCTGATTTCAGTTGAAAGGCATTACTATAGCAATACTGACATTTATGATTGCCAGCAAACCTGGACAATTCTGAAGGAAAGAATCTCTGACTATACCCTCAAATTACTGGCAAAAATTAACTCCTATAATTATGGTCACCTCAAACAAGTGGATTGACACAGTGACTGCAGCAGTGGGCTCAAGTGTGTCAGAGATTGTTATGACACCAGATAGGATGGACAGAGTTCAGGTCTGTTGCTCATGGGGTCGCTAGGAGTCATACTCAGCACCTAACAGCAACACCCATGATCACTCTGAAATTTGTAATTAGGTGATTGAGTGCCATCAATTTCAACTTGTGGCAACCCTACATGTTAAGGCTTCTTTGTTTGCTTTGCAAGAGTAGATCACCAGTTCCCTCCCATGGCTCAGGTTTGGGATATAACTGCCAGCCTTTCATTTAGCAGCTCAGCAGTTAACCATCCAACCGCCAGAGCTCCTTTTTGTAACTATATTCTCTTTTGAAATAGATTGCCCTTAGTTCCCGATTTTTTTTTTTTCAGTTTGGTTTGGAAAGGAGCTACCATGTAAAGCCTAGACCCAAGCTTGGGTCTGGATGGGTATGGAAGAGGCTGAGAGTTCCTGTTAGAGAAGCTCAGGTGCACCCCTGTCTTTGGAGTGTCCATGCACTTAGATGGAAACCCCTTCCGCTCTAGGACACTGCACTAGCATCAGCATCTTCCCGTCGTTAGGAGGACCAGTAAAGGCCAAACCACTACTGATCATCAGTTCTCTTAGACTCCATTCAATTTCTTGGTACTCATTTCCTCCCCTAGTGTCACTGTGGACACACCAGACAAATGCCTAAAATTACTCAGAACTTTGGAATCAGGATGAACAGAGGGGGGAGATATTAAGTGGAGTAACTTTGACTGTAGAGTCATCTCTGCAGGAGTTCAAGATATCTGGAGTTCCATTTAACCCATTAGATCAGACAATTCTTTCCCTTTGCGCTCTTCTTTTCAGGTTCCAGAATGCAGACCACTCTCCATGCCTTTCTTGCCATGCCTTCCTTTTGTGTGTGGGTAAGAAAAGTAGGGGCGCAGTTGTTAATGAATCATATTCTGTTCTTTTCACCCACACCTCTCATGCCCTAGTACCCAACAGAAGTTAGAGGAGATGATACAGCAAAGTTACCATTCAGCTTAATATCATGAGTTAATAACTATTAAAGCCCCTGCCTCCCCCTCTCCTATTCCTTACCCTCTCATTCCCCTGTGGGGATAATTGTGCAATGTGCTGACTTCCTCTGAGCCCAAGAACTGGGGAGGAAGATGCATGCTGATCTGAGCAAAGCATCTGCTGGAAAGTAATTTCCTGTAACTATGTGAAGAGATATTCACCGCACTGTGTGTACATGCTTTAGAATGGATAATAATCCATGTCTTGTTAGGCTGTGATGAATGGCTGAGGCAAAGTTTTAGAATGATGTCCCAACTTGAGGTTTTTCAGGCATTAGGGTGGTTCCTCGACTTCAAATTTTCCTGACCTCTCAGTCCTTTTCCTTTTATACTTGATGGTTAAGTCAGAAACCTCAATTCTTTTCCTCTGTGGTCCCTAGCAGCTTCTCAGTGTGGCAGAGTCCCCGGCTTCTCTACACCCTTCCAGATCCAGCCACATTTCATCACCTCTTTGATTTCTTTTATGCCAGCCACATCCTTCTCTGCTAAGCTTTAAGTCAGTTCTGCCCACTCATCTTTACCACCAACTTCTTACCGAAAAGAGTCAGAACTGAAGGAAGAGAAAGAAACTGAACTGAGGAGAAAGTACTGGTAGCATCGTGGTGAAAGCACTGTGCTGCTGACTGGAAAGTTGGAGGTTCAAACCCACAATATGGCCGTTTGCTTCCATAAGGATTTACAGCCTTTGAAACCTCATGGAACAGATTTATTTTGTCCTGAACTCTGGTAGTCTGGGAGCTCAGGTGGCCTAGCAAGAAGCTGTGCTGTAATCCCAAAGGCACACGGTTGAGCACCACCAATTGCTCTGCAGGAGGATGTGGGCAATCTCCTCCTGTGTGATTCACTGTCTCTGAAAACCCACCCACAGGAGGGTCAGCTATGGGTCAGTTCTGACTTAACAGTGTATGACAACAACAGACACATCACAGAAGAGCCAGAGCACACCTACAGACACCCCTGGAGCTGGCATTCAGCTAATTGTAATCTAATTGCCTCTTAACTCTGTCATCAGCTGCTATCAGCACTTTTACAGCTCTTACCACGCCTGGGAACCACCACTCTGATTTGTTCCAAGCTGACATACACTCTCCAAACACCCTCACGTGGAGAGGGAGAGAAGGGCCAGGAAGCCTCTTTCAGAGACTCATGACTTGGCACTCAGCAGTATTACCCAGCTACCTGTTTCTTCATCTTTACAACAGAATGGCAACCTGGCATGACAGTGTGCCAGGGACACAGCAGTTCCCAGAACTTCAGTTTTACCTGCACGTTATTTTAAAAATATAAAGGGAAAATGAATAGCTGCAGATATTTAAAACTTGATGTTTTACATAAACTAATATTTCTTTAAAAGTTGGAGAGCTGGAAACTAGGGTCTTTACATTCTAGGGGGAGTAACATGGAACTACCATCCCCTTTGGGCAAGGGGTGCCTCCCCAGCCATCCAGAGACCCCACCCAGCCCCCCTCAATGAACACCCTCCAGGAACCCCTGAGTGTGAGCCTGTGGAGACAGTCTACTTCAGAGGCATGAGGGAGAGAAATGGTTTTTCAAAAAAAACTGGTTTTTCAGGAGCAGAGAGAGAGCTCTCAAGAAAGACCATGTCTTACAGAGGTCCAAATACTTGGCCCAAGAACATTTTTGTGACCTGGGAAAACTTGCAGTATTGTTATCCCCTCCGAGAAGATATTCCAGAGACCAGTGACAGCTGTCATCTGGCTGACAAATGGCAGCAATACAGAAACACAGGCAGCCGCATGCCCTGCTCAAGCTTGGACTAGCTCCACATTCAGCAGAGGGAGAGGGTGCTGCCCTGTCTTTTTTGGGATAGGACAAACAGCACCCTGAGTTACTGCAGGAATTTAGAAAATCCCTCTGTGCTGGGTCAAGAATGCAGCCCTCCTCCTGAACCCAAAGGCAGCCTCACCGTCCCCATTTTCTTATGTGTTAGGAGCTCGTAGACAACATGAGACTCTGCCAGTTCACGCTGGGATTACACTCCTCTCTTTGAGAAGGCCACACTTTAGAAAATTTCTCATACACTTTCTGTCTTCATAGTTAACCACACAGAAGTGAGTCCTCTAACAACAAAATGACCAAAATTCAAACTCACTGTCAAGTTGGAGCCAACTCATAGCTGACCCTCCTCTTGGTCTTTGAGGCTTTAATTTATTGTCTTTGTTGTGTTATGTGCAACCCTAAGTACCACAGGTCTGAACTTTGCTGTCTTGGGCCATTGTCTCCTGCCACGCCTACTTCCATTACCCCAGTCATTGAGTCAATCCATCTCATCCAGGGGCTTCCCTTCTTGCGCTGTCCCTCCACCCTTCCAAACATGATGTCCTTCTCCAAGGACTGGTCCCTCCTGGCAACATGCCCAAAATATGTAGACAGGGCTTCAAAATCTTTACCTCCAGGGATCAGCCAGGTTTCAACCTCTCCAGGACAGACATGTTTGTTCTCTAAGAAGTCCGTGGTAAGTTTAATACTTCTCTCCAGCACCACAACTCAAAAGTATTAGTTCTTTTTCTATCATCCTTAGTCATTGTCCAGCTCTCTGATGCATAGCAAATAATTGCAAAGACCATGGCTTGAATCAGGCACACCTTAGTCTCTAGACTGACATCATTTCAGTATACTGGAGATCCCTGACAGTAGACTTTCCCAATGCCATTTGTCTTTTAATTTCTTCACTGCTGGTACCAAGACTGTTGACTGTGAAACCAAGCAAGCTGAAGCTGTTAACAACCTCAATCTCTTTTCTATTCTATCATGATGCTGCCAATCGGCCCACTGGTGAGAATCTTTGTTTTCCTGATGTTAAGCTTCAATCCATGTTGAAGGCTTCAGTCCTTAACCTTCTGCAGGAAACACCGTAGGTCCTTCTCAAAGTCATCAAGAAAGGTGTATCATCTGCATAATGCAACTTGTTGAATATTCCTCCAGTATTGATGCCACATTCCTCCTCATAAAGTCCAATCTCCCAAATAATCTGTTCCACATGTAGATTGAAAAGGTATGGAGATAGGATGCATCCCTGACGTGCACTTTTCCTGATCCTGAACCATGCAGTGTTTCTCTGCTCTGTTCTGACAACCTGCCTCCTGGTCCAAGTATAGGTTTCACATGAGCATAAAGTGTTCTGGGATTCCCATTCTTCTCAAAGTCAGCCACAGTTTGTTATGATCCACACAGTTAAATGCCTTTGCATAGTCAGTGACAATTGTACAGCAGGAGATTGTCCATCTTTGTCCCTCAGAGTCATTGGTGGGTCCAAAACCAGAGAGGCATAGTTTTGGGGTTAACAGTGTAACTCCCAAAGTTCTTTTTAAAAGTTGTGATAATGTTTACCCATGGTGGACAGTGTTTGGTGGAGTTCCCCGACTGAAACAAGCTTGGAAACAGGAGTGGTATCCACTTCCTAAATGGCTTGCCTTCAGAAACCCTATGAACCAGTAGAAAGGATGAAAGTTATACAAGTGTTCAGGTCTTTCATTCATAGGGTCACTATGAGTCGCCTATGACTCGATGGCACTTAACAACAATAACTATCCAAATATAAATTTCAGTACACCCTCACTCAAGAGAAAACTGCTCAATTCAGTGATAATCATGTTCTCAAAGCAGAGTGTGTTGTCTGTGTATATAAATGGGCTCAGGAAAGGCTAGATTATTCTACATGACTCAAGTCACCATGAACGATATAGACCGGGAGCTGGACTATGGCATTTGAAACAATTACCGAACTTTATTTTCTAAAGAAGTAGCCAAGCCAAAAGTTACCATCATCTCCCTGCATCTTGCCATTATTTGAAGAAAAATCCTGAAGGCACATAGTTTAAGGCCAGCAGATTCTCTGCAGGAGGATGGCCATTCTCCTCCCACGTGATTAACTGCTTCAGAAGACCCATGGGAGGATCAGCTATGGGTCGATTCCAACTCCATGGTCTACAACAACACAATGTTAACAAGAAATGTAAGGCCCTGAGTAGTGCTAAAGTTTAAACACTTAAATACTTGCCAGAAAGTTGGCGATTCACACCCACCCAGACAAAGATGCCTCAGAAGACAGGCCTGCAAATCTACTTCCAAAAGATCACAGGCTTGAAAACCATATGGTTACCTTCTCTGTATACATGGAACCTTCTTGAGTCAAAATTGGCTTGAAAGCAATGAGTTTAAAAAGGTCCTTGTCCCAGATGCTGTCACTTCCCTTCACCCTCATACAAAGCCATGCCATCTCACACGTTAGGGACCTCAGAGGAAACAGCTCAGCCTTGACAAGTTTACAACCTTCCTCTTTACAGTTTTGTCCACGTGATGACCTTAACTTCCTCCTGTCTTGGAAAGCTCCATTTCCCCTGACAGATTTCTAAAGGACCATATCTTACTATCCCGGGGCTGCCACAACAATGTGTACAAAACCTGATATCTTGGAATCTTTGAAATGTTTTCTTTCAATTCCGGAAGTTCAAATTCAAGGTGTTGGGAGAGCCTTGCCTTCACTGAAATCTCTAGATAAAATTTCTTCCTTGTCTCTGCCAGATTTGGAAATCCCCACATTTTTCTTATCTATAGTTCTATTTTTACATGGCCTTCCTTAATCTGCCTCTCTGTGTCTCTCCACTCCTTTTTTTATAAAGACACTGTTCAGATTGTATTACAGGCCACCCTACCTTGGTGTAACCTCAAAGTGGTAACAGAGCTTAGGACGTCAATATATGTTTTTGGAGGACACAATAAAATCCGTAACAGATAGCTACCTACTATAACACATACATTTGCAACTATTTCAACCTGAACTTCCCATGAAAACCTCAGATTAATCCAACAATACTGAGATTCTACCTCCTGACAACAAAGCTATTTTTGAAGAACTAGTTGGCTGAGACATCCTTTAAGACTTGTAGAAACTCTGTATTTACTAAAATGGTAATTTTTTTCAAAGGCTAAGTCCTTGCCCACATTTGCTTTCTTCATTTGATGTCTAAACTGGATTGGAGAGAATGAGAGAGATGTTCTGGAAGTTCTGTCTCTTTAAATGAGGCATTTGCTGTCCTCACAATACCCCTGAAATAGGTAATAGCATGTCCCATCCAGGATTGATTAAATGTCAGTTCATCTTTGAAGAAATCATCTTAAAAGTAAGTATTGAAACCAAACCCACTGCCATTAAGTCAATTCCAACTCATGGTCACTTCCAATACCATTGGGTTTCCTAGGCCATAACTCTGGATCAACTAAGAGATTCAAACCACCAACCAGTGGTTGACAGTCCAACATGTAACAGTTTGCACCAACACAATAGTTATTGTTGTTAGGTGTTGTTAAGTAGAGTACAGCTAATAGCAACCCTATAAACAACAGGTCTGAACCCTGCCCTATCCTGTGCCTTCATCATTATCTCTGATACATGTGAGCCTATTTCTGCAACCATGTCAGTCCATCTGATTGAGATCTTCCTCTCTTTCACCAGCCCTCCACCTTTCCAAGCGTGATGTCCCTCTCCAGAGAATAGCCCCTCCTAACAATATGCTCATAGTATGTGATACAAAGCTTTGTAATATTTCCCTCCAAGGTACACTCTGACTCTACTCTTTCCAAGACAAAGCTATTTATTCTTTTGGCAGTCCATGGGATATTCACTTTTTCTCTCCAACACCACAGCTCAAAGACATCAACTCTTCTTCTGTCATCCTTATTCATTGTCCAGTTCTCATATGCTTAGCAAGTGATTGAAAAGACCATAGCCTCAATCAGGCATGCTTGGTCCTCAAAATGACATCAGTGCTTCTCACTCAACTGCAGACTTTGCCAATGCAATATGTCTACTCATCTCCTGACTGCTGGTGGCCAGGGTGTTGATTGTTATTGTTATATGCTGTTGAGTTAACTATGACTTACAGCTACCCTATGAACAATGACATTGAACTCTGCCCTATCCTGAGCCAATCTCACTGACTCTGACATACTCCCACTACCCCATTCACTGAGTCAATCCCTCTCATCCAGGGTCTTCTCCTGTGCTGTATTCCACTCTTCCAAGCATGATGTCCCTTCTGGCAACATGAACAAAGTACGTGAGATGGAGCCTCAACATCCTTGCCTCTAGGGAGCAACATGGTTTCACTCTCTCCTGGATAGATCTGTTTGTTCTCTTGGCAGTTCATGGTATGCTCAATACTATTTTCTAGGACCACAGCTCAAAGACATTAATTCTTTTCTGTCACCCTTAGTCATTGTCCAACTCTCAGATGCATAGCAAGCAATTGAGAAGACCATAGCCTGAATAAGGGGTACCTTGGTCTCTAGACTTTTGAGAAATCATTGGAATCTTCATATTTTGTGTCTTAAGAATCCTTTTAGCAATTTTTAAGGAAAATCTAGGGTTTCCTCAAGAACCAAGATTTGGGGTATACTACAAACATGAAAAATGTAACTCAAATAGCCAGATCCCCAGGTCTCTGAAGGATGTCATATTTCTTAAGAAACAGAGTATCAGAAAAGAATATAAGAGATTTGGCCTTGTGCCTCAGTGATCTCAGTCCAGTGTTGATTGTAGATCCAAATAAGATGAAGTCATTGACAGTTTCAATCTTTTCACCATCTATCATTATGTTTCTTATTGATCCAGTAGTGAGAATTTTTGTTTTCTGGATGTTGAGCTATAATACATATTGGTGCCATCTTTGATCTTCTTGTGTGAAGCACCAGCATGCACCCAGTGCCCCATACTGCCACTTTGCCCTGGGCCTCAGATGGGACCTGCACCATGGTAATTGAATGCTTGCTTTGCTGTTGGAGGTACACTTATCTGTCAGTACATTGTGTTGTAATGATTTGCATATTGCCAATTATTTTATAGCTTAGGTGTATTATTGCCTGCTTGTTTATTATTTGCTCCTATCAGTTCAGCACCTGTCTGTCAGTTTGCTGTACTAGGGCAATTAGTGGGTTGCTGGGATGCTGGAAGCTATGACACTGGTCTGTCAAATCTCAGAAGTGTCATCTATGGTGGACTAGATTCAGCGGAGATCCCAGATTAAGACAGACTAAGAGGTAGGATTGGCCATCTTCAGAAATAGGAGGCCTTTAAAAACTATAAAAAATAAAGGAATACAAGTAAGTAGAGATCATTGAAAGTTCATATATTAAAAGAGCATATATTATACAGAAACAAAGTTATTTTCAATAAAATAACCTTGCTAACAAAAGGTGATGTAAAAACCATCCAATATTTTAGTCAATTTTGATTCATGTCAACTGGATGTCAGGTTAAGTTGTGCTCCATGAATTTCTTAGTGGCTAGTTTTTCAGAAGTAGATAACCAAACCTTTCTTCCAAGGCATTTCTACAACTGCTAAACTTTCTGTTAACAGCTAACTACTAACATTTTGGACCACCCAAGGACTTCATTGGAGATATAACCCCTACTTAGAAAAAACAAACAAACCAAAAAACACCAAAAAAACCCCCAAAATGCCTATTGCCCCTGAGTTTCAGAAGCTATATATTTTTAAAGGATACTAATGTCCATCTTTCTACTGAAGAGAAAATTATTGCCATGTGGTGGATTCCAACTCATTACACATTTTGCCAACCTCGTTTCTCATTGGAGATATTTAAAACCAAGACAAAACAAAAATCCCACCACTTCAAATTTATTGCCATCAAGTCAGAACAAACTCATAACTTAACCTTCCAGCAGGTTTTTGAGGATATAAATAATACAAGAGGAGACTGCTTGTCTTTTGAATTTACTCTACTGGATGATTTCAAACTGCCAGTAAGGTATCTTAGCACCGCAGCTGCCTACAGGCTATACCACCAGAGCTCCTTCACTGGAGATACAGAGGTTAGCAACACATGAACTGGCATGCTAGTAGAAAAAGTACAGCCACTCAAGTGTGATGAGTTCTTTAAAAACTAATGTAGCCAGAATTGGGGTGAGAGTGGAGCAGGAGGCTAGCCCAAATCTGAAAAGATCTCCCAGGAAAGCTATTTCAGAAGAGGTATGAAGCAAGAGTAGAGTTTGGGGAGCAAGAGTAATTCAACCCTTTCACCTTCCAGCAACACTGTGCTGTCTTGTCGGTAGTACTAGATGCTGTGAAGTTGATTCTGCTTCATGGCAGTACCATGCATGTGAAGTGGGACTGGTCCATAACATTTTCAAATCTGTGGCCTTTTGGAAGCAATTGCTAAGCTTGTCTCTTGAGACACCTCTGGGTGGGTTCAGATTACCAACCTTTTGATGAGTAGTTGAGCACTTAACTGCATCTCTCACAGATGGTCTTTCACTGTCTCCATCTTTTCCTTGAAATTATGGAGTGACAAGTTGAGTTACATGCCTAAGGCCTTGCAGTAAGCAGTGTCAGTGATCTTACTGGCACTCAGCCCCCCCCCCCTTACCCTGTGACTTGACTAGAACACAATAAGTTTCCTTTCAGTATAAAGAACTTTTTCAGTATGTTCTTGTTGTTTGTTACGTGTGGTCAAGTGGCCTGCAACTCACAGCAACCCCATGTATAACAGTTCTGAAGCCTGCCTTGTCCTGAGCTAGTCTCACTGACTTCGATGCACCAACCACCATTAACCCAGCTACTGTGTAACTCAATCCATCTCATCCAGGGTCTTCCTCTCCTGTGCTGTCCCTCCACCTTTCTGAGCATGATGTCCTTTTCCAAGGACTGGTCCCTCTTGGCCACATGCCCAAAGTATGTGAAACAAATCTTTAAAATCCTAGCCTCCAAGGAGAAACTTAGTTTCACCCTTTCCAAGACAGACCTGAATGTTCTCTTGGAGGTCCATGGTATGTTAAATGCATGCTGCAAAAAAATTTTACACAGTATCTTTGAAACTTTAGAAAGAATTTCTTGAGCCATTCTAAAGCTCAGATATCTTCTCTCTTGAGTCCAATTCTTTTCACGACAGATCCAGGAATGGAATCCCTATCTCATGCAGGCCTTCTGCTGCTGTGGTGGAAGCAGCAAACCCTCTTTCTTACTCTTCTTATTTGTTTTACTACCTTCCTGCTCTCCCCCTGTTCTTATCCCACAACTCAGTAGAGTGTGCTTTCTCTAAATTAGAGCATGGGCATTCAAAAATATGTATTAAAACAGGACCTTAAACCAGGATCCCAAGAAGATCATTGCCCAAAGGACATGTCCTACCTCTGGTAGTCATTGTTTCATTTTATACCCTCCTACATCAGGGACCTTTCCAGAGTACTAAGAAGCAATGATGTCAGTCTAGAAGCTAAGGTGTGCCTGATCCAATCCATGGTCTTCCCAATTACTTGCTATGCATTAGAGAGCTGGATAATGACTATGGATGATAGAAGAAGAAGTTGTGGTGCTGGAGAAGAGTCTTGAACATACCACGGACTGCCAAAAAAGCAAATAGGTCTGTCTTGGAGAGGGTAAAACCAAGTTGCTCCTCACAGGCTAGGATTTTTAAGCTGTCTCCCATACTCTGGGCAAGTGGCCAGGAGGAACCAGACCTTGGAGAAGGACATCATGCTTGGAAAGGTGGAGGGACAGTACAGGAAAGGAAGACCACAGAAGAGATGGATTGATAGGGCAGTGGGGGTAGGTATATCAAAGTCAGTTAGACTTGCTCGGGATGGACGGGGCAGGCTTCAGAGATATTGCACATAGGGTCCCTACGAGTCACAGGTGACTTGACAGCACTTATCAACAACAACACTCTAACCAGGCAGTGAAGGGGAGTGAAAGGAAGATCATAGCATTCTGCTCCAATGTAAACAGCCCCTTGATGGTGAAATACTTTCATTGAAAAGATCTTGATCTGTGATGTAACTGACATCTATTTTGCATTCTAATCTTTTATGTGCTTAATAAAAATGTTAATCTGGAGCAGATAAAGAACATTATTAATAAGATCTTTCCCTTTCTGATGTAGGTTCCAATTTTTACTTTTAAAAATGAACATCTCTAAAATCTAAATATCAATGATAAGATATTAATTTTGCACAGCTTTAAAGGGGGCCTAATTATAGATGCCACAAGTTAGATGTATTTAATCCTTTGACCCAGTCATTCTACCTTTAGGAATCTATCTTAGGGAAATAGCTAAATTGCAAAGACACATGTATAAGGAATTTCACTGTACCATAATTTTAAAAAAGGGAAAAAAAATCCAATTCCAATTTAAAGCTGACCTTATATGTGCAAAGTAGAATTGCATTCCACATGATTTTGAGGCTTTCTTTAATGCACTTCTGTCTGGATTCAAACTGACAACACTTTGGTTAGTTGTCAATCTTCAAATATTAGTTCCAGCATTGTTTAGTAGGGGAAAATTAGACATGTGTCTAAATTTCATGTAATAATGAATTAGTTAGCTATCATGAAGTTGACCTTAATAGTGACCTTATATACACAGATTGAAACCTTGCCTGATGCTATGACATCCTCACAATCTCTGCAGTGACTAAGTCCACCATTCCAGTTCTGTGTCAGTCTGTCTTGTTGGATGCTGCTCCTTCACTGTCTCTATGCTTTTCTAAGCATAATTTCCTGGCCCTCCTGAGACAACATGGGCAAAAATGTGAGATTGTCACCATGCTTACCTTTAAGAAATACTCTGACTGTACTCCTTCCAAGACAGATTTGTTTGCTCTTTGAGCAGTTCCTGGAATATTTAATGCTCTTCACCAATACCATGATTTAAAGACATCAGTTCTTTCTTATTCATTGCCCAACTTTCACACATATATGAAGCAAATATAAATAGCATGGATTGGGTAGGGAAATCACGGCTTATCTACACCAGCAATTCTCGGACTTCTTGGTTTTGGCATCCTGTTACACTGTTTAAAATGGCTAAGATCCCTGCAAAGCTTTTGTTTATGTAAATTATACCACTCAATACTTAGTACATTAGAAATTTAAACTGAGAAATATCGAAAGTGCAGAAATACACAAACATGCATTCTACTGGCTGTCAGAGTGATGACATCATATAGCCTTGAAAAACTAATAAAAATGAAAGGGGCAAAGAAAGTATTGTTTTAATTGTTGTTGTTAGATGTTGTCGAGTTGAGTATGACTCATAGTGACCCCATAAATGACAGATCTGAACTTGTCTTAGTGTTATTTTGAGAATACCTTTTCTTTTACAAACCCCATGTGGTGTCAGATAATTGATAATTGGCTTTCCTAGTTCCCATTGAGGGAATGATCTTTAGCTACTGTACCTGCAGACACATAGTCTCATAAATCATCAACAGCTGCAGGATCAATATAAGAGCACTCTCTATATTGGTGAAAACACCAACACAGGGGCAGCATCTTGACTGTGTTAACTTCCTCCAAGTCTCCTGGAGGATGAGAAGTTGTCTGGACTGAGAAATCCTATATGGTGAACTAAGCATCCAGCTGCATCCAGCCTGGCCAATTGCTCACTAAGTTTCTGCTGGAAACCAGCCTGGATATCTCCAATCACCTGAGTCAACCCCCTGACAGGTATGAGTCTCTGGAAGACTTTCTAGTGAATCACCAAACCCAAAAACCATAGTGGAATTGGGGAACTGAGGCACAGATGGAGCTGTTAATGTTAGACATTTTGGACTTAAAAAGCTGGTTAACATTTGGGACTATGTTGACTTGAGATGTGTTGTAAATAATCTTAAACAAATCTTAGCAGAAATACCCTGTGGAAAGGTCCTGGAAATCTCACACAGTCCTAGAGCTCACTTTTAGAACCACTGTTGTATAGCATACAGTACTAGTACATAGCCATGAGATGTATACTGTATGAAATCATTAATGCCATCGGGAAATCACGACAATGGTGAAGGATAGGTGGAGGTTCAAATCTGTTGTCCGTTGCATTGCTATGCATCTTACTTGACTCAATGACACCTTTTTGCTGCACGATGGAGAATGTTAAGATTTCAACAAAGCAGATTATAAAACATGAAGAATATTACAACAACTAGACAAAAAGGGATAGAAAAAATATGCTTTCAATATTGTTCCAGTTTAGCTCCAAATGAGAAAGATGGACAATCTCCCGTGGGATTTATAGCCTCAGCAAACCCAGTAGAGTGTCAGCTATGAATTGGTTCTGAATCAACAGTACACAGAAACAACAGCAAGCATACTTTAAATGGTGCAAATACCAGCAACTCATTTCATTCTTCTGTTTTCCTCATTGAGTAGGTTATGGGTTTTCCCTCCTTTTGGCTGGAGAGGAGTGTTGAATATTGCATGGATGGCCAGGAGAACAAACAGAGTTGTCCTAGAGAGGGTGAAGCCAAGCTGTTCCTTGAAGGCAAGGATTCCGAGGATTCATCTGACATACATGTTGCAAAGAGGTCGTTGGAGAGGGACACCATGCTTGGAAGGGTGGAGGAATGGAGAAAGAGAGGGAGACCATCGATGACATGGATTGATTCAGTGTCTAAGGTAATGAAGGTAGGTGTGTCAGAGACAGTAAAGTTGGCACAGGATAGAGCAGATTTCAGAGCTGTTGTACTATGAGTCACTATGAGTCACGAGCACATGACAACAACAACAATTAAAATATCTATTTAAATTTAAACATTGTTGTTGTTATGTGCCGTCGAGTCGCTTGCGACTCATAGCGACCCTATGTACAACAGCCCTAAACTCTGCTCTGTCCTGTGCCAATCGCACTGTCTCCGACACTCCCATCCCGATTATCCCAGTCACTGAATCAATCCACCTCATAGAGGGCCTTCCCCTCCTGCGCCGCCCCTCCACCCTCCCAACCATGATGTCCTTCTCCAAGGACCGGTCCCTCCTCACAACATGTCCAAAGTATGTTAGACGGAGCCTCAGAATCCTTGCCTCCAAGGAGCCACCCGGTTTGACCCTTTCCAGGACAAATCTGTTTGTTTTCCTAGCAGTCCATGGTATTCTCAATACTCTTCTCCAGCACCACAGCTCAAAGGCATCAATTCTCCTTCTATCCTCTTTGGTCATTGTCCAAATCTCTGATGCATAACAAGTGATTGCTAAGACCATGGCCTGTATCAAACGCACCTTAGTCTCCAGAGAGACACCATTGCTCTTCAGTACTTTGGAGAGGTCCCTAACAGCAGGCAATGCGCCTTTTAATTTCCTGGCTACTGGTGACAAGAGTGCTGACTGTGGAGCCAAGCAAACTAAAGCTGTGTACAATCTCAATCTCTTCACCATCCATCCTGATGCTGCCAACATTTAAACAAGTTACCCAGTATTTTCCTTTCATGATCTAAAAACTTCAAGCCCTTGAAAAGACACAATAGTTGTAGCCATGGGTTCCAATATATCCACAGTCTTGTAGATGACTGACCACATTCCATTCTGCTTTACGTGGGGTCTATATGAGTCTGTGCTGACACCTCAGCAACTCACATGCTGATAGATCTCTGTAAGTCCTTGCCTCTCAAAGCATGAAATATAATAAACTTCAGTGCATGTGACCTATTATTTCAAGGGATAAATGATGCATTCATCCCTAGTATCTTTGTTAGGGTACTGCCACAGTTCACTCGTTCACAAAGTACTAAGTAAAAAAAAAAAAGATACATCAACTCAGTGCCATTGTGTCAATGCCGACTCATGTTATTGTTAGTTGCTATTGAATTGAGTCTGATTGTGAAAGAACCTGTCGGACAGAGTAAAACTGCCTCATTAAGTTTCCAAAGAAATATGTAACCTTTACAGAAGCCAAATGCCCCAACTGTTTCCTGCAGAGCTGCTGTTGGATTCAAACCTCTGACTCTTGTTAGCTGTTGTTTTAGCTGCTGCATCATCAAGGTTCCTTAAAGAAACAATGCACACACATATACGAAAAAAGATTAATGGTAAGAAAAAATAAAGAAAGCAGGCATGCACCGTGGAAAGACAACTCTATATTTAACTCTGATTACTCTTAATAGGGAGCTCAGGTAGCTTAGTGGGTAGGAAGTTGTGCTGCCAAACCAAAAGCAAACGGTTTGAATCCACCAGTGACTCTGAGGGGGAAAAGCTGAACAATCTCCTCCTACATGATTTATAGCCTCTGAATATCCTCTGGAGGGTCAGCTACGAGTCAAATCTGACTCACTGGCAGTGAGGTTTGAGCTGAATTACTCTAACAAGTTGCATTAAAGCCTGACTTTAAATGAAAGAAGGATGCAGGGCCATGATTTGAAATCATAATATAATAAAACATTCTGCATTAATGTATTGGGAGTTGTGCTGCTAATTTATTGGTTAGTATTTCAAGTCCACCAGCTGCTGCACTGGAGAAAGGCAGACAGCCTCCTCTCATAAAGATTGGGAGCTCTGGAGACCTGATAGGGAGAGGGGGTCTCTGTGAATCAGAATCAAGTGGATGGCAGTGAGTTTGGGGTTTTATTTTTTTAAAAAAGAAGCCCCAAAAATGTATCAAGATTATTTTCAAGGGCTGAAAACAGATGGCAAAAAGCAGGTCCCAACACTTTATTTAGATGCATCCGTGCAAAAACAAGGGGCCTAGTGGATTAAGGAATTGTGCTGTCAACCAAACGAAATGCTTCAAGTCCACCAGCTGTTCCTTGGGAGAAAGATGGATAATCTCCTCTCACACAATTTAAAGCCCCTGAAGCCCCTTTGGAAGCTCAGTTAGGAGTCAGTTCAGACTCAGTGGTAATGAACAACATGGCAAGAGTACAATGGTTAGCACATTGAGATACTACCTGAAAAGCTACAGTTTAAACCCATTGTTCTGCTTCTCAGGAGAAAGAAAGACCTGGTGATCCGCTTCTACATAGATTACAGTAGGAAAAAGCCTGTGGGATAGTTGACTCTGAATCAATGCAACGGCACCCAACAACAAGGACTTGGGTGTCCAACACAGATTGTTATATTTCCATTGGGCTGATAGGGCAGCCGGCAGGAGTGCTCCGGGAGGTGGGGAGTATGGAATGTGAACTGGGGGCATGGAATGTGAACTGCAGTGATGGGGAACTGACACGCTTCCTTCATACTCCCCTGAGCAACGTTTTTAGGGGATGTACGTGTCTACTTGCCTGAAAAGCAAGCAACTTTTGACTGTCACCTGTCTTCCATAGACTGCATCTGAGGCTTCGCACAAGAGCAGTGGTAGCTTTCACCTGCGTGCCCTCTGTGTGCAGTATCCTAATAAATTCAAGTAGCATAATTAGGATATAGAGAGTGGAGGATACAAAATGTCCTGGTCTCTAACCTTGTAGGCATTTCCTACCTGGTGCTCCTGAAACTCAACTGTGTCACCAACATATGGCTAGGACACCCCAAAGTTTCTCCAAGACACAAACCAAGCTACCTGCTGTCAAGTCCATTCTGATTGGGTTTGAGGCTGTCAATCTTTTCAGGAGGGCACTGCCCATCATTCTGCTGCAGAGTGGCTGGAAGATTCACACTGGCCTTTTTTATGTTGCTACACGCTATACCACCAGGGCACCTTTCAAAGTGCAAGTGCTGCTGAATACATAGTGCTTTCATCTCTTTGGCAATCACAGTAAATCCCCAGTAAAACCTTCAGATTATGGACATCTCAAACCTAATAAGGGACTGCCTTTAAGGCTGCTGCATTAAAAATTGGGTTAAATATAGTGATTTGTAATAATGAATACTTACACTGCATTGTGACACTTGTGAAAATATTTCAAGGCTTTAGTGAGTGATTCATCATCAAGGAAGGAGAGTACCATCCACCTTTTAAAATTAGACAATATTGCCCTTAGCACAAACTTCAGTGTGTAACTTTGCGTTTGGCTTAAATGTTCCCGTTCTTTATTTTTGTCATTCTGCTTCAAAGCATAAATCTGCTATACATGTTGGTGATGCATCAAAGAAGGAAAACTACCACAATCAGAAATAAAGTGGAAATACTAAGGCAATCAGAAAGAGTTGAAATGTCATGGGTCCTAAGAAAAACATCAAGTTAGAGTTGGTCAGCCACCAGAAGAGGTTTAAAAAATAAAGTGCAAATAATCAGGTAAGAGGCTTTGCCTAACGAAAGTGACAATAATTACCAAGCAACACAGTGGTTTAATTGCTGAAATTGGCTACTGGTAATTTGGTTAGATAGTAAAAATCAACCTAATATGCCTATTAGCCTTACTTTAGTGCAAAAAGAGGCTGAAAACACTTTCAATTTTTTTAATAGTTGCTTGGGCAGCAAAGAAAAGTGATTATGATGAAGAATTTGTTGTCAGTCTAGGATGATTCCACTGTTTCAAAGTGAAAGTAAATTTACATAGTATTAAATAAAGTGCAAAGTGAAGTAGCCGGTGTCTGTGTAAATGCTGAGAGTGGTTTCCTTGAAAATGTTGGGGGGGAATTGTTGAGGAGGATGCTTGCCAGACCAATATATTAATATAGACAAGACTGGCTAATTTCAGGGGGAGAGCCTGAAAGCACCTGTATTTTGAAAAGAAAAGAAAAAAAGACCCCAAGGGATAAGGCATCAGAGGATATTGTTATTGTTAGGTGTCATAGAATCGACTAAAGTTAGTTCATTGCAACCTTATGAATGACAGGTCAGAACGCTGCCATCCTCAAAAATCTCTGTCAAGCTCAAGCCCATCGTTAACAGTTATTGTATCAATCCATCTTCGTTAGGGTCTTTCTCTCTTTCACAGATCCTCTATCATCCCAGCATAATGCCTTTTCCCCAAGTACTGACCTCTCATGAAATAATGCCCTAACTATGTAAGATGAAGTTTTACCATTTGCATCCAGCACTCTGACTGCACTTCCTCAAAGATATCTGTTATTTTGGCAGGCCATGGGATATTCAACTCTTTACTAATTGGATATTAAGAGGTACTTTTATTTTCCCTATATGACACAACCCTGCTTGCTGAAACTGACGAGGACCTCATGCACTTGCTGCAGAGGGTCAAGGACTGCAGCCTTCAGTATGGACTGAGACTCAATGTCAAGAAGACAAAGATTTTCACCACTGGACCAATTGTCAGCATCAGGATGGATGGCGAAGAGATTAAGATTGTTCACAGCTTCAGTTTGCTTGGCTCCATGGTCAACACTCTCGGCACCAGAAGCCAGGAATAAAAAAAAACGTATTGCGATGGGAAAGTCTGCTCTTAGGGACTTCTCTAAAGTACTCAAGAGCAACGGTGTCTCTCTGGAGACTAAGGTGTGCCTGATACAGGCCATGGTCTTTGCAATCACTTGTTATGCATCAGAGAGTTGGACAATGACTAGGGAGGACAGAAGGACAATTGATGCCTTTGAGCTGTGGTGCTGGAGAAGAGTATTAAATGTACCATGGACTGCCAAGAAAACAAACAGATTCATCCTAGAGAGGGTTAAACCAGGCTGCTCCTTGGAGGCAAGGATTCTGGGGCTTCGTCTGACATACTTTGGACATGTTGTAAGGAAGGACAGGTCCTTGGAGAGGGACATCATGCTTGGAAGGGTGGAGAGACAGTGCAGGAGGGGAAGACCCTCTATGATGTGGATTGGTTCAGTGACTGGGGTAATCGGGATGGGTGTGTCAGAGGCAGTGCGATTGGCACAGGATAGAGCAGGGTTTAGGGCTGTTGTACTCATAGGGTGGCTATGAGTTGCAGACAACTCCACATCACACAACAACACATATAACAAAGATATTAAATAAATTATTGAAGGTTTTTTCGCTGCCAAAGCTTATCCTTCCAGTGAGCTATACTGAATGAGCTAATTCTTCTTTGGTTATCTTTATTCATTTCCCAACTTTCAGATGCATAGAAAGCAATTGAAAATACCATGGCTTGATTCGGGCATATCTTAGACATCTTAGCTTTTTAGCACTTTAAAGAGGTTTTGCCGATGCAACATGTCTTTTTTATTTATTGACTGCTGCTACCAGGTAAAAGGAAGCTCTGGCGTTGATGGTGAACCCAAGTAAAATTAAATTCATGACAACTTCTATCTTTTCTCTATCTACCATGATATTGCCTGTTGGTTCAGTGCTGAGGATGTTCTTGCTGTTGCTATGTGCTGTCAAGTTGGCTCCAACTCGTAGAAACCCAACACACCTACCCCCCATTACCTGAGTCACTGAGTGAATATCTCATCCATAGTCTTCCTCTCCTGTGTTGTCCCTCTACCCTTCCCTATGACAGCAGCTCTGAACCCTGCCCTACCTTCATTGTCTCTGACACATCTACGCCCTCATTACCCCAGTCACTGAGTGAATCTACCTCATGCAGGGTCTTCCTCTTCTGTGCTGTCCCTTTACCCTTCCAAGTTTGATGTCCCTCTCCAAGGACTGGTCCCTCCTGGCAACATATTCAAAATATATCAGACAGAGATTCAAAATCCTTGCCTCCAAGAAGCATCCTGGTTTCACCCTCTCCAGGACAGACCTGTTTGTTCTCTTGGCAGTATTGGTATATTCAACACTATTCTCCAACACTACAACTCAAACGCATCAATTCTGTCACACTTAGTGCAGATTTCTGATGCAAAGCAAGTAATTGCAAAGGCCATGCCTGGATCAGGCACACCTTAGTGTCTAGACTGATATCATTGCTTTTCAGTACTCTGGAGACGTCCCTGACAGCAGATTTTCCCAATGTAATTCAGCTTTTTATTTCCTGGCTGCTGGTACCAAGAGTGTACTGAGTATAGGCTAATGCTGTGGCTTGAGGATAATGCATCCAAGAATTTCAAGTTTTTTCTTGTGTATCACTCTCTAAATCTACAGGCACATCAATATATCTTTAATGCATGTCTATCTGTTATTTATAAGGTAAATGCCAAGACAGCGACAACTGCCATCTTTGAAGATTAGCTCTTGAACATTTTTGTTTCAGAATACTTGGCAGTGTTTGTTTTAAAGGACTACTAGATACAAAACCAAATATTTGATGAACTAAAACCAAATAACAGATATATATAACTTATAGTCACTTAAAGACAGACTTAGGAACTTTCATAACCTGGGGGATGCTAGTATTCCAACTCCAAGCAGGTATATTTTACATATTCGACACTAGAGGGCAGGCTATTAAAACGTTCCTGAGCAAAACAATTGCAAAAGCTAGTAAATGATTGCTGAGTGGAAATCCAGTCAAGGATTTTGCTTTTGGTAATAAGTCACCATTGTGTTCCAAATTTAAAAAGTAACTTCCCAATTAGATTTGTCCCACATGAAATGAGAGTACACATTCAATGAACAACAACAAAACAGGAAGCACTATCTCATTTGCACACTTCTGCTTCCACTCTTCTCCCCTACTCCGGGGTATTTATAGTTACTTGGCAGCTTGTTCTGTAGCTTCTCTTCCTAGAAGTGAAAGAATAAATTGCACCACCAGTGCAGGTTCTGAGGAGTTGGTTTAATAGGGTATGAAATAAACTAAAACCCCTCTCACTGATACAACTCAAGTAATTTCCATCAAGTTGGAAACCACTAATAGCCGACAGTGGATAACTGGCTTTTCAAGGCTGTAAAAAAACACAGGGGAGCAGATTTTTGTTCATTTTTCTCCTTCAGAGCTTCTGGTGGTTCTACCTGTCAGAGAGATGGGGCCTTTGCAGCGTAGTTCCCTGGGGACTAGAGCACTGGTGTCAATTTTAATGGAGAGATCCGTGAGCACTTCGAAAACAACCATACCAATCTCTGTTGATTCTTATTCATGCGACCCCATGTGTTCAGAATGAAATCACTCTGTATTGTTTTCAATGATTCAACTTTTCAGAAGCAGGTCCTAGGTCTTCCCCATCCCCCAACCCCTTTCCTTTTTTTTTTTCTTTTCTGGAGCACCGTTGGGTGCATTTGAACGACCAAACTTTTCAGTTAGAAGTTGTCTGCTTAGTCAATTGATCCACTTGGAGAATCCTATGTTATTGTCGTTATATGTCATCAAGTTGGCATCAACACATAGCTGACCCTCCAGCGGGTTTTCTAAGACTATAAATCACACAGGAGGAGACTGCCCATGGAGCAGCTGGTAGATTCAAACACCTGCCTTTGGCTTGGCAGCACAATTTCCTACCACTTGGCTTAGTGAGACTGGCTCAGGACAGGGAAGGGTTCAGAGCTGCTGTACATACAGGGTCGCTAGACATCACAAGGGACTCAATGGCACATAACAACAATAACATACTATGACAAGTCTGGAAGCAGGAGTGGCATCCACTATCTAAATAACATGCCTCTGGACACTCTATGAACTTTGATAAATGTCAATAGTTGTAGAGGGGCATCCGACATTTTGTTCATAGGGTCACTATGAGACATGCTCGACTTGAAGGCCATCAACAACAATAACAGGCCACTAGACTTTGACCTCATTGGAATCTATTCTTAGTATCTCCAACAAAAGCTTAGGTTTACAAACTCTTATATTTGCAGCAAACACCTAAAAGAGGGGGGTGCTCAAGTGAATTGAAAATTAGTTTTCATCCTTTTCCAGAGTTTTTCTTTCTTACTGTTTATCCCCAAACTCAACACCTTATTGTTTTGACTGTTGTCATGTGTAGATTTTTCTGTGTATTCTGTCACTATGATTGTCCACATTAGTGTACTTCTGGATAAACACTGCATTTCCTTCCTAGTGGAACAAGTAGGCTTCTTCCCAGCAAAGAAGGGAAGCACCTAGAAACAGCACAAAGGCCTCACTTGAAGAGAACTGGCCCTGAAACTCCACTGGCCAGAGTTTATGAAGAGGATCCCAGTTCTTCCTGGAGGTCCACACAGGATTTCCCTAGCGAAGGGGGGCTTTGTGGAAAGAATGACAGAGCCTGGAGGGCCTGCCAGGTCGCTGGGCTCCATCTCATTGTTCCATCCCCAGCTTTGGGGCTTCTGTCCAAGTGAGCCGGAAACGGACTGAGAGGAGTTTCATAAAACTGCAAAATGATTCCATTCTGGCCCACACACAAAAGGGCTATGAATGATAGAGCACTTCACATAGTAAGAAAAAGTCAATGCGCACAAGAGAAAAAGCTATAGAAGAGGAGGAAGGAAACAGTCAATGCCATTCTTTCTTTCAAGTAATGCATGATGATGTAAAACTTTTTAACTCCCAAGTTCATTTTTAAAGAGCCCTTGCGGTGTAGTGGTGTAAGTCCCGGATTACACCAAATAGTGGTGGTTCAAAACCTACCAGCTTTGCAAAAGCAAGCTTTGGCCTTCTGCCACAGCCTCAGAAATCCAGCGGGGCGGCTCTACTCTGTCCTTCAAGGTAGCTTGAAGTCAGAACAGACTCAATGACAATGTGATTTTGAGTTTGTAGCTCTTTATTAAAAATATGTTTTAAATAATTTTAGTGTGTTAGGTACTGTGTATTTGGCTCTAACTTACAATGGACCTTAAGTAAAAAAATAAAATAAATACTCCCTTTGTCCTGCACCATCCTCACAATCTACCAAGTCATTGTTGATGCCACTATTTCAAAGCAATTTCAAAGTTATGGGAGCAGTAATGTTTGTGGTAATAGGAGAGCTTTTAAAAAAACAACATACCAAAACACATGCTCGGTTCCCTATATTGGAATAATATTTCAAACAGTGCTCCTATATTGGACCAATAATATGTCAAACAGGCTTATTTTCATAAAGGCTGGAGGAAAAACTTCTTGAATATTCCTTCATTTTCTCGATGTCACTCATATCCACTCATTAATTGCTACAGAGTCAGAAGCACTTCATAGTTCATTGTCCCGTGGGTTTTCAGTGACTCTAAAGCCCACAGGAGGAGACTGACCTCTTCCTCCTGTGGACATGCTAGTGGGTTCGAATTGCCTGCACAGCAATCTGTGTTTTCATAAACTATCCAGGTAACCACGACCCATGTTAAAAGTTTGAGAACCAACAATCATAGACCAGATCGTACACGTCATTGTTGTTATGTGCCATCGAGGCTCCTGTGACTCATTGTAACCCTATGAGTACAAAAGCTCTGAACTCTGTCCCAGCCTGAATTCAACATACCTACCCCATTACTCTAGAAACTCGGAGTCCATCTCATCTTGGGTCTTCCTCTCCTGTGCTGTCCCTCCACCCTTCCAAGCATGATGTCCTTTTCCAAGGACTGGTCTTTCCTGTCCACGTGTCCAAAGTATATCAGACAGGGCTTCAAAATTCTTGCTTCCAAGGAGCAGCTTAGTTTCACCCTCTCCAGAACATATCTGTTAAGTTTTCTTGGCAGTATATTGTATGTGCAATACTCCAGCACAACTCAAAAGCATTGATTCTTCTTCTGTAATCCTTAGTCATTGTCCATCTCTCTGATGCATCGCAAGTAATTTCAAAAACCAAGGCCTGAATTACATGTGCCTTAGTCTCTAGACTTGTATCTTTTATCTTTAGCACTTTGGAGAGGTCCCTGAAAGCACATTTCCCTAATGCAATTCGTCTTTTGATTTTCTTACTGCTGGTACCAAGAGTGTTGACTGTGGAACTAAGCAAGTTGAAATTGTTAACAACCTTAGTCTCTTTTCCATCTACCGTATCTCTCACAGTGCTGCCAATTGGCCCAGTGTCGGGAATCTTTATCTTTTTTAAAAGAAATTGTTTTTATACTGATTTACTTACGAAGTTCTTATGCATTGCTTTTCATACCAGATCCTTCTCGTTTCCTTTACCCACCCCTCCTTCTACCCCTCAAATTGTGTGACCCTATGATTACTCCCTTAGCCACTCAACCCTCCATTCCTACCCTCTCCCACTTGGATCCGCATAGACATTTAATTAGTTATCTATTTCTACAATTCTCTTACACACTATTTGTCCTTATGGGACTGAGTTAGTTGTTAAGTCTCAATCTATTTTGAAAACTACAGTTCTTAATCCTCTGCAGCAAACGTTTCAGATCCTTCTTCCTTTCAGCAAGCAAAGTTATGCCATCTGCATAACACAAGTTGTGGATGAGTTTTCCTCCAATCCTGATGCCACATTTCTCCTCATAAAGTCCAGCCACTCAAATGATCTGTTCAATATAGATTGAAAAGGTATGGAGATAGAAAGCATCCCTGATGCACTCTTTCCTGATTTTGAACCATGCAATGTTTCTTTGCTCTGAGGACAACTTCTTGGTCCATGTATAGGTTTTACATGAGCACAGTCAAGAGTTGTAGGATTCTCATTCTTCTCAAGGTTAGCCACAATTTGTTGTGATCCAGTCAAATGCCTTTGCACAGTCAATGAAACACAGACACTCCTCTAGTACTCTGTGCTTTCAGCCAGGATCCATCTGACATTAACAGTAATGTCTCTAGTGTCACGGCCTTTTCTAAGCCTAGCTTGTTTTTCTGGTAGTCCTCTGTTAATGTATTGTTCTAGTTGTTTTGGATAATCTTCAGCAGGATTTTGCTTGCATGTGATATTAATGACATTGTCTGATAATTTCTAAACTCTGTCAGACCACCTTTCTTTGGAATGGGAATAAATATGGATCTCTTCCAGTCAGTTAGCCAGGTAATTGTCCTCCAGGTTTCTTGGCACAACTTGGTGAACACATCCAGGGCAGCATCTGTTTGTTGAAATATGTCTGTTGAAATATCTGTTCAATGTAACTGGTATTCCATCACTTCCAAGGGCCTTGTTTTTTACCCATTCCTTCCTATTTTTTTAATTGGCCTAAAATTTAAGAAAATGGATTCATTTACCTAAGGGAAACACTCAAGTACAACTAAGAAACTGCAATGAACAGTTGGGTTATCTTTCTTTCCATTAGAAATTTCCTTAAAGTCAAAAAAGCATTTCTTTTTCCAAATACCCAAAGACTTGAGGCAATTTCTTTCTCAAAATCTTGGGATATAGTGTCAGAGTCTGACTGTATTGTTAGGTGCTATCGAGTTGAGTATAACTCATAGTGACCCTATGACCAACAGATCTGAAAATTGTTCTGTTCTGTGCCATCCTCACCATCTCTGACACGTTTGAGCTCATTGCTGCACTCACCGTGTCAATCCATCTCAATGAGAGGTAAAAATCCCATGTTTTCTTTAAAAAGGTATTTAACCAATGTAATAGGCATTTTCTATGTTCATAATTCACAATGAAAAAATATTTAGTGTATTTCTCAAAGTTTGTATACATTGTTTTTCACACCGTATCTTTCTCCTTTCTTTACCCAACCCTCTCTCCACCCATCAAATTGTGCGACCCTATGATTAAGGTGCCCCTCTCCCTTGGATCCTTGTACTCATTCTACAACAATGGTCTTATATAGTATTTGTCTTTATGAGACTGAGTTAGTGCATTCAGCATATTGCTTTTCAGCCCTCTCATGTTAGGTAGTAATTTACAAAACCATTGCTATTGATTGCTGCATAGTATTCCATTGTGTGACAGTACCATGATTTCTTAATCCATTCCACTGTGATTGGGCATTTGAGCTGTTTCCATGTTCTTGCTATGGTGAGTAATGCTATGAACATTGGTGCACAAGTCCATCTGCGTCAGTTCTCGTTTTCTCAGGATATATTCCAAGCAGTAGAATAGCTTGGTCATATGAAATTTCTATGTTCACCTTTTCAAGGAAATGCCACACTGCCTTCCAAAGTGGTTGTACCATTTTATAATCCCACCAACAATGTATCAGAGTTCCTATCTTGCCACATCCTCTCCAAGATTCTTATTCGAAGAGGACTAGAGCTCTGGTGGAATAGTCTGTAAAGAGTTCCACTGTTAATCCAAAAGTTAAACCTCTCTGGAGGTTCGAATCCACCAGCTCTTCTGTGAGAGAAAGACGAACAATCTCCTCCTGTGTGGTTATTGAAACCACTCTGAAAACCTTCTGCAGGGTCAGTTATGAGTTGATTCCAACTTGAGAACAAATACGTTTTTGAGCTAGAGTTTGAAGGTTGTGCTAGAAACAAAAACAGGGCATGAAGATAATCAGCATTTATCTAGATCCATGAATCCATGTTGTTGCCAAGCAGTATTGAATGCCCTACACACTACCAAAAGAATCAGTCTGTCTTGGAGGAGGTGCGGTCAGGATGCTTCTTAGAGGAAGGACAGTGAATCTTCAGCTCACATACTTTTAAGCACATTGCCAGGAGGGACTAGTGCTTGCTAAGACATCATAGACGGAAAAATAGAGGGTGAGCAAAAGAGAGGAAGACCTCAACAAACTGGAACAATGGGTTTGAGCATGGCAGAGATTATCGTGAGGATAACAGGATAAGGGAAGGTTCAGATCTGTTGTTCATAGTTGACTTGATGACATCAAACAATAGCTACATGACTTCTAAATCTGACTGCTTTAAATCCAAATGGGAACTTAAAAAAAATACTGCTCTGGGCATTCTCTACCAGAACTGGTCTCCAGAAGGCCGTGGCCAGCAGTCACTGACCTTGAGAGTTCCAGCACACCAGCTCTCCTCACCCGTCTCTGTACCCTGGAGTCCAGAACTGCAAACTTTCTCTCCAGGGAACAAAATGTTATCTTTCCTAATCCCCTTCTAGAAAATTGGATTAGCGAAGAGGTTTTCAAGTTGTGATTCATGGGCAAGTTGTCACAGCACTGGAAACGTCAGAAATGAAAATCAGAAATTGTAAGGATGGGCCCAGCATTCTTATTCCATAAGCTATCCAGGTAAACTCAATCCATGCTAAACCTTGAAAGCCAATGGGTTAGAGTATTTTAACCATCAAGAGAGAAGTGAAGAAAGACGCAACTCCATGTAAGGTAGAACCAAGTTTATTAATGACAGCCTTATTACAACCACTCTCAAGTGAGAAAAAAAAATAAAGGGTGATTAATTAAAATTCAAAACTCACTTGGATTTGCTGTTTGGCCTTTCACTGGATGTGCCAAGGTGGGGTTGGGGGTATATCTGTCTGATTTTGAGTCAAATGGTTGGATGGCATTTGCTGGAGAATGAGGTAACAAACATAAAGCCACAAGTGTCAACGGGAGAGCTGTGGTCTCCTCCCCATCGGAATGACATTACAAAATGACAAGTGTGGTGGGCAGAGATGAAACAAGACCATCTGACAGCCAGTATATGGAATGAAATTCTCTAAGTTCACAGAGACACAAACACACGCACATGCATAGTCGCACACACACTCAGACTGGAGACCAGATTTGAAAAGAATTCTTGTCCTTGCTCGGAACAGACTGACACCCTGTTGAGCCTCAGCAATGCAACATGGGGATGAAAGGAGCAACCTTGCTAAGTATCCACCAAGTATGCTAGCTCACTGCCCAGTTATGTGTTGGTCAATGTGTCACTACTGTTAAGACATGCCTGTGGTTCCCCCCTGCATTCCACAGGTCACTGTCTGCTCCCAGGAGAGCAATATTCCCTGGACATATTTACAAACACCAGTTGCATTAAAACCTGGGGGCGAAACTTGCCCTCTGAGCTGGAGTGGGGGCAGGGGCGGCAGCACCAGTGCCAAGGAGGTGGTTCCCCACCTTGTGTCACAGAACACTTGCCCCCATTTAATGCACTCCCCTCCAAAATATTTGTGCTTTGTTACCATTCTGATAAAAGATGCTCTATGGCGCAGTGGTGAAGCACTGAGCTAACCTAAAGGTTAGGGTCAGTTTGAGCTTGCTCCTTGAGAGGAAAGACGTGGCCAGCCAGCTATTTCCAAAAGTGATTTACCGCCTTGGAAACCCTATGGGGCATTGCACTGTCTTACAGGATCACAATGAGTTTGATTCAACCTGACAGCAACAGGGTTTGTTTTGGTTGAGTGGTTGTTTTTTAAACACACTGATATTTAGTTTGCAGTAGAAAAAACAGACAGAACTTGAACCGTTCACTATTTTCTTTCTTCTTCTTCATTTTTTAAATGAAAGCCAACTAAAGGAGACTAAGAAACCAAAACCGCAAATGGAAGCTTTTTGATCATGTCAACACTGTGTTGAAAGTGGGCTGAATTCTGCTCAAAGAGCAAGAGAGGGAGGGTGCAGAAGAGGCTGCTACGAGGACATTGCAGCAAGAGCGTGGGGCCCTTGGGAGCAGTTTTGACAAGAGGAGAACGTGCCACAAACTCCAAACCCACAACCCAACGAAAGAAATGCTGACCGAGTCACATGGTTACCTGTCTGGAAGAGGGGTGGCAGGAAAAGGGGTCTGGTTCAGATTCACAGGTCATGCAAGGGAAGATGATACAAAAGCAAAATTAATATTACAGCTGAATAAGAAAATACTTTGAAAGAAAATGTCAAAGAAATCATCATAGTTTTTACCTTCGAGAGACTGGGCGGCGGGTGGGGGGGGAGTCAAATGAAACAAACAAACAAAAAAAACCAAAAACCAAAACAAGACCAAAATACCAATACAGAGTATTCCAAGACTTGATCCTGTGGTGAGAGTTGGAGGGGAGGCGAGGGGTGAAGGGGGAGCATTTAGCTAGTATCTGCTCATTAACCTCCTATTTTCCTCCTTGGATTTCAATGATAAAGCTCAAGCCTACCTAGATAAAGGTCTATCCTGTCAGAACACACCATGATGAGTCCTCCCCAGGCAGTAGCTTCAAGCACACGGGATACACAATGCTTCACACGGGGAAGACACTCCACAGCAGACCGTGAGCCCTCATGAGTTTACTTGTTGAGTGTGATCACCACAAAACCTGAACCCAAAGACAAGCTGTTTTCTTCTTGGGATGACCGTTGTACCAGTTTCGGTGGAGCGATGCCCCCAAGCACTGTCCTCTTAGGTGAGGGGCTGAATTTTAGAAAAAAAAATATGCTCCTCTTCAGGCCCTGGAACAAAAGGGAGTTCTTCAGGTTGTGACGAAGAGCAACACTACTAACTCTGACAGCCCTCCGGTTAGGGAAGTAGAGAACAAATGGGTTTTTCCCCCAAATTCAAAGGTGTTCTGTTTCCATTTAAGTACATTTGGGTCCCCCACTCCCATTGGTTGGGTGTTGGTTTGATTTTAGTGAGTGTCCAACCAGCCATAAATCCATGGCTATAGTAGAGATTCATGGCGGAAGAATTTTCATTCTGTTCTTGTATGTTTTGTTTTTAAATTCTGTCAGTGAGCAGCATTTCCCAGTTTCACTCCCCCCAACACACAAGTTCTTGGCAGCTCCATCAGGTGGGGTTGAAGGACGCCTCTGAGACAGGGGCTGTGCGACTGGGACCGTAGCTCAGCACGCAGGAGGGTCAGGAGGGCTGGGTCTGTCCAGTGTCTTGCAGCAGCTGTTGAAGGAGGGCTCTACCAGCTTGCCCTGACAGCTTCAATATCACTAACCAAATTCTGGGCCAGGCATATCCCAAAAATCTGAGGAAAGAAGCAACAGAGAGTCAAACAATGAAACTTTAACCTCATTAGATCTTTCCTTGACCACTGTGCACTTTAAAAAAAAAAAATCCAAACGCCACTTTGATTTTTTCTTAAATGAGCTTTATAATTAATTCATACATCAGAAAATTAACTCATTTAACAAAGACAGTACAATATGCTTAGAATATGCATGAGTATATACAACATTCACCAATAACTCTAGAATGTTCTTTCTTACCTGGCAAAAAAATCCTCACTGTTCCCACTCCCCCTCCATAACTCCCCTGCCCTAAAGCCCCTAACATGCATTCATTTACTTTCTATCACTATGGACATTTCAGATAAATGGAATCATATACTAAGTAGTCTTTTGTGTAGCATGTGTCAGTCCTTTGTTCCATTTTACAGCTGTGTAATACTCCACTAAATGACTGCACCATGTCTTGTACACCCTATTTATCCAGTATCAGCTAGTGGAAAGTTTGGTTATTCCACATTTTAGCTAATAATTAGCAATGCCACTGTACATCCTTATTTACAAGTTTATGTGAGCATATGTCTTCAGTTCTTTTGCGTATATACCTATGAGCAGAACTGCTGGGTCTTATGTTAACTCTACGTTTAATTTTTTGAGAAACTGCCAGACTTTTTCCACAGAAGCTGTACCATTTTCTATGCCCATAAGCAATGCATGAAGGCTCCAATTTGTCCATGTTCTCATCAACACTTTTTAAAAATTATTATTTTTATAGCCATCCTAGTTGTATCTCATTAGAGTTTTGAACTATCTTTCCCCCTATGACTAGGGGAGGGGGTTCTGGTTGCCGTAGTCTGTTGGGACTCCTTTAAGGGTATAATGACCAGGAGGTAAAATGGTTGAGTCATATGGTAGCTCTGTGGTTAACTTTTTTTAGGTACTACTAAATTGTTTTTCACAGGAGCTACACCATGGCATGTTCTGGCCAGGAAAGGGTAAAGATTCCAGTTCTTCTACATCTTTGACAACAACTGATTTTGTTAAAAAAAAAAAAATAGCCACTTTAATGGGTGCAAAATGGATAATTATTCATATAACATGAAGTAGGGAGTCCAAATTCATTCTTTTGCATATTGATGATATCCAGTTGTCCCAACACCTTTTGTTGAAAATTTGTTGGAAGAATTCCTCATTGAAACATCTTCATACCCTTATAAAAAAACAAACAAACACACAAACCTGCCTCATATAGAAATATGAGATTATTTTTAGATTCTCAAGTCTATTCTACTAACTGATACATATGTCTAAAGTAGGGCCAGTATCAGAGTATCTGGATACTACAGCTTTTAGTAAGTTTTTAATCAGGAAGTGTGAGTCTTCTAAAAGTGTCTCTTCTAAAATTTGTTTCTGGTAGTTGAGTCCCCTGGAATTTCCACGTGAATTTTAGGATCATTTTGTCCTGTTACGCAAAAAAAACCAAACAAACAAAATCAAACCAAACAGTTTTAAAAAACCCCACAATCCACCACCAAAAATTCCTAAAGCCCATCATCATTAGGTTTATTCTGACTAGAACTGCCTTGTCGGGCTCCAAGGCTGGGCCGACTTTATGGATGTAAACAGCCATATATCTCTTTTATGGAGTGGCTGGTGGGTTAGAATCAACTTTTCAGTTGGCAGTTCACCACTATACCACAAGAGTGTCTTTTTACAAGGAAGAAAAAGGAGGAAAAGAATAAAAGCAGATGACATTGTAATAAGAGTTTGCAATGACTCAATTTGAGGAATATTAATCATCTTAACAATATTAAATATCCCAATCCATGAGCACAGGATGTCTTTCCATATATTTAGGTTTTCAATTTCTTCTAACCACTCTAGTCCATTTTTAAATACTGCATCTGCACAGCATGAGAAAAAGCCTAGCTTCTGGGACTTCCCAGGAGAAAGCGGGTAGTCTTTTCCTTCACCAGCACGTTGGCAAGGTAGTCCAGAGAGCAAAAAGGGATTCCGAAAATCCTGAAGCTTTACTTAACCTTGCCACTGAGAACAACTTCTGACCATTTATGTGTGCTCTAGCTGTCACAATGCAGTATTATTGAGCCCCTAGAATCGAGCTGTTGGCGTGCCAGCAGGCAACTCTGCCTCAATCAATCTTCCATCTTCAAAGGCAAAAAGGTTTTCCAAAGTATTTTAGAACACTAGCATCAAATCAGTCCTAACAAAATGTAAAACAGACCATTCTGAAATTGTTTTCTAGCCCTCCAGTGAGTTTTAAAACCTGTGCCACGCAGCCTTCCACTGATTTAATCACGGCTCGTCCTGCCTTGGTGAGGGCTTTCTCAGGAAATTCTTTCTCCATGACATCTTTATGTTAAGGTCTGTGGGTGGCACAGATGGGTTGCATTTGACTCCTAATCTAAAGGGTGGCAGTTCAAACCCATTCAACGGTACCTGAGGAGAAAAGGCTCAGCAATCTGCTATGTTGTTGTTGTTGTTACATGCTGTCGAGTCGCTTGCGACTCATAGCGGCCCTATGTACAACAGCCCTACGAGAAAGTTTTATGCTGTAATGTTTGAGATTGCAATGAGCTGGAATAGACGTAACATCAATGGTTTGGTTCTGTAAAATATTTAACACCTTTTAAAAAAAAAACAAACAAACAACAAAACACCTTTGGAGCAGTTCTACAGTGTAACACATGATATCACCATGGGATGGAATGAGCTCAAGGGGAACAAGTGTTTGTTTTTATCTCTGTCTTACCTGCAACAATGCAATGCCTATGAAAATACCAGCCACAATGGTTAAATTGTCTTGCAACCACTTCTCAAACTGAGGCACACAGCCTTTTGTGTAGATTACAATCTGTTGATCAACTTCCTTTAAGAGGGAAGAGGAGAGCACAGTGTCACAGATACTGCCATTGCACCCGGCATGTTCAGAAAGTTCTCCCACACATCCTTTGTGCTAAGTGACAAAATGAGATTCCACTTACTGGCTTCTGTCTGGCATCATAGCCACACTGAGTGTTGATGACATCCTCCTGGTGGAGAAAGGAAACACAAAAGTGAAATTCACTCTTGTAAGTTAGCAGAAGATCCTATTAGAGAGTCAGTGGTGAAATGTCTAGTTGAGCATGGATGTGTCACAAGCACTGTGCTAACAAGCACTTCATGGACTTATCCCAACAATCATGATAACAATAAGGATTCTTGTAGGTGTTAAAATGTAAATTCTATCTCACAAATGAGGAACACTGAGATTCAGAGAGTATCAGAAGGGGTAAGAAGTCCATTATGCAGGAGCCCAGAGATTCAAAGTTAATAACTTAAAGAAGTTTCTGGGGATTAGGGAACTGTAGATAGACTGAAAACTATGGGTAAATGACTCAATGGCTGTCTTCATTTATGGTCAACTGTGAACTTTCATTCACTTTCTAATCATATGTTGTTGTTTTTAGATACCACTGAGTTGACTATGTCTCATATCGATCCTATGAACAACAAATTTGTACCTTGCCCTATCCTGCATCATTTTCATAATCTCTGACTTGCTTGAGCCCATTGTTGAAGTCACTGTGTCAAAACATGTTATTGAGGGTCTTCATCTCTTTCCCTAACTCTCTCTCTACCTTCACCAGCATGATGGCTTTGTCCAAGGATGGGCCTTTCCTGACAACATGCTCTAAGTACATAAGAAGAATTGTCACCATCCTTGCTTGTAATATAATGAATTCTTATTCAGTACATGATGATTTTTCAATGAGCCTAAGAGTTAAAAAAAAACAAAACCAAAAACACAAAAACAACCCAACAAACCATGTCCAGACATGTATCAGAGGGACAGCTGGATCTTAATTGATCAGAAATGTGGGTTCTATTGTTGGAGGTTTATTCTGCTCTGTGACCATGAGGTAGAGAGGGTCTATAGTTGAAAGTGAGGCATAATGCCATCTTGGGATCTTCAGAATTCTTCTAATGGAATGCTAACATCGTGCATGCAAGAAACTGGACATTGAGGCCAGTGCAGGGCTGGCTGGCCAGCAGCAAGCCTGCCTACGTACAGGGGGCCTGGTGGACTCCACTGGCCACTTCCTGCCTTATGTCCTTCCTTCCTTCCTTCCTTCCTTCCTTCCTTCCTTCCTTCCTTCCCTCCCTCCTTCCTTCCTTCCTTCCTTCCTTCCTTCCTTTTCTTCCCTTCCTTCCTTTTCTTCCTTTCTCTTTTCTCTCTCTCTCTCTCTTTCTCAGAATGACCCAAGGGGAGCAATAGACCACCAGCCAGGGAGAAAGGTCAGTTTGACTCATGACATGGCCAAGTCTCTGCAGCAGGGTAGCACACTTCCTAGTGCTTCTCAGTCTTCTTCTTTAAACAAAGAGAGACAACTTAGTCTGCTCCAGATGAGAAGCTGACAGTGTACGCCTGCAGGGGAGATCGGCTCTTCCACTCGAACAGCAAAGCCTTCAGATGAGCCTCATGCCCTCTGTCTTGCAGGAGAAACACAACTTATCGCATAAGCATTAACTGGCACTGCTCACTGGGGCTGGGGATGCCTTGAGGAGGACACTTGGGGACCAATGTGTCTAAGGAAGGCTGGGAAGCCCCCAAAGGGCTTCAGTCTGAGTGTGCAAGAGTGACTTCTCATGCTCGTCATTCTAAGACTCAAGTCTGGCTTTTCAAATATTAAATTCCATATACCAGGCAAGGAGCTCTGCTGGGCTAGTGGATAAGGAATTGCACTGCCAACCTCAAAGGAGGCAGTTCAAATCTACCAGGTGCTCTTTGGGAGAAACATGAACAATTTCCTCTTGCAGGATTTACAGCTTTTGAAACTCCCTGGAGGGCCAGCTGTGAGTTGATTTCAACTTGAGGGCATATAACAATAACATACACCAGGCAGGGTGCTCTGGTGGCCTGGTGGCAATTATGCTGCAAGCTCAAAGGTGACACCTTTCTGGTGGTGCAAATCCACCAGTGGCTTTTTGGATGAAAGATGTGCAGTTTCCTCCCTTGCAATTTACAGCCTCTGAAAACCTGCTTGAGGGTCAGCTATGAGGTAGATCCAACTTGATGTCAGTTAGTTGAATAGAGTTGATATACCAGGCACAAGATCTGGCCCAAATACAACCAAACCTATGATTAAAGGGAGTGGCTTATGGATAACTTAAATACTCATTTTCCTTTAAAAAATTAAAATACAAACTTTAATTATTATAGTCATTACAACGTTAAGAGTCTAGGCTGGCAATTCCTAACTGTGGTATTCCTCTTGCAAGACAGAAGGTGTGTGGGGCTTCTTCAAAGGTCTTCCTACATCTGAGCTTTATCTTATCTGAAACTTCAATTATTTTCTCCAGAATGAAGGCGGAGAGAAAAGTGTTACTAATCTCAAACCAATAAAGAAAGTTCACATATGAGCCAGCCCCTCTCGTAAAGGGGTAACACAGGTGAAGCAGGTGGGTTTCCTTGCTTCAAGCTCATCTCTATCACTTGCGAGCAGCCTGCACTTGGGAAAACTACCTAAAACCTGGTGTCTTGGTTTCTTCACCTGCCCGAGGACAATAATAGAGGCATCTACCGGTGGAAAAGCTTGGAGCTTAAATGAGCCAGTGCACATAAAGACTTAGAACAGAAAGCAGCACCGACTGCTAAATTAATGTTCGCCATGATTACACCTACTGGGAAGATGTGAGCACTGTACTCGCTGCATGAGCTGCAATTAGACACAAGCAGGTACAAAGACAGGTCAAGAAAATCTTTCAAGAGGTTTCAAGAAAACCCCTACTGCTGAATGCCACTCTCGGTGGGATGCCCAGAGCAGGCCAATACTTTGCTGGCATTCGCTTACCGCAGGGTCTTTAGTACAGCAGGAGAATGGCACGCCGCATCGCTCTCGACTTGCATTGGAATCTGTGCAATTGAAGTAAATATTTAGGTTCCAATCATCAGCTCCAAAAGCCCCACAGCACTGCCACTAGAGCAAACAGGAGAGAATTAGAACATCTCGACTTGGAGGTGACCAGGTGCCTACGCTCACACCCTCCAGCACGACACCCAGCCGGTGCCTGCTCTAACCATCCATCTCTTCTGTCTCAGAATTTGCTTTCAAGTTAATGTGAACCTAAAGCTTGAGTAAAAGCTTCCAAAGTAATTAAAGCTGAAGGTTTCTAAGAGTGTATTCGCCTGTGATTTAAATAACTGGTGAAGAAGGTGCTGATCCTGCTACCCACACGTGCGGGAAAGGAAGAGTGGGAACACAGCAGGACACCCTCAGAACAAAAGCTAATGGGTGCAGGGACACTGGAAAATTCTAGAAGGCTAAATAGTCATAGTGTTTGGAGAAGACAACCGGCATAGTGGGTGGGATATCTAAGAGCTTAATTTTGAGCTCTGCATTTTAATAGTGTTCTTAAAATCTGTTTTATTGAGGTATAATTGGCATGCAGTAAACTGCAAATGTTTAGAGTATATAATTTGATAAGCTGTAACATACGTACACAGCATGAAACTATCAACACAATCAAGAAAGTGAATATATATTACCCCCCTCAAAAGACTTAGACTTATTTTTCATAATAGATCTATTGCAACTTTAACTTTTAAAACAGAATTTAAAAATCAAAAGCATGTAGTCACAATTTACGCTAAAAAATAAACCGTCTAATTAAATAGGTCAAAGTCAGCTGCCAGTTTCAGGTTATGAACAGGCTGATACACCTGTTCCTTGCTCACACCCCCCACCATGTGGATCACACCTCCCACCATGTGGAGGGACTATCTCCACAGCCCCGAGTTAAACACACATCAGGCTTTGACCACTTTAAGGCTTTCAGGGTCAGCAGCTACTTCAAAATATGAAACTCTACAAGAGAAAGATAAAATCACATGCAATAATAGTGTTTCCATATAAAGCAGACAGCATTTCAAGAGAATGTGTAGACGCATGTTCTTCAAATCGTCAGGTCCTCCTGGGGGCTGGGCCAGGCAATCACAGTGTTTGCCTACAGAGCTCCATCTGATCTGTCATGCAAGCTAGGCAGGAATAATGCTTGGCAAGGTGTGAGCTTGCATCCATTATGACCTAGAAAAGCAGTCAGGGCTGCCGAGGAGATGAAACAGGGCTTAATTTCACACCTGAGGTACAACTTACTCCAGGGCAAATGTTCTGAGGCTGAGCCAAATCAACTGCAAGGCTCAGCTGAGTTCTGAGAGTCTAATCGGGGAGGGTGGCCTCCCTCATGGCAAGGAGGTAGAGACATTTCCTCCCTTTATCAAGGGAAATCCCAACTCATTCTGTAAAACTGTCCAACCACATCAGTGGCTACTCTCTGCTGGCACTCCAGACCTGCCCGTAGACAGCAGAGTGTGCCAGCCATACATGTCTGCTCAGTTTATCCAACCTCTCAATACATGCAAATAAAATCTTGCCGGTTTGCAGGCCAATACTATCATAACTCTGGAGTGTCATAATTCCCCTGGTGAGTCTAAACCAAAAATCACTAGGCACTGAGTCAATTCTGAGTGGTGGAGATCCTACATTATATTATAGTAGAAATGTTCGGTGGGCTTTCATTGGATGATTTTTCTGGAAGGAGATTACCCAGGCCCACAGCACCCCTGGGTGGACAATAACCTCTAAATTCTTGGTCAACAAACTAAGCTCATTAGTCAATTATCCCCTGTGAGTTAGACAGTAGCTATTATTTTTGCCATTTTACTACTGACAAATTAGGGATGTGCCCAAGGTCACATAGTTAATCAGATTTGACACTAGAATCTGTGTCTTTCAACCCTAGTTTATGCATTTGCATCTGGAGTGAAACAGGGCATCTGCTGTTTGGCTGCTTGCCCTTGGGCAATGAAGCCATCACCTTGGGACCAGGGAAGGGGTATTCAACTCATCAGGGATCAAAATCCAGTCAGCAGTGGCAACTCATTTGATTTTATGATTTTTCAGACTTAGACCACTTCTGAATTTTCAGCTTTTGCCACATGAGCTATAATAATAATATTTTAATTATGCACATTTTAGGAGCTCTGTGAAAAAATAGTCTCTCGAGAAGTATATTATTATGAGCTGTGAAGGATGCAATATTACCAAATGGGAATGGGTGGGGGCAGGAAAGCACCCATACTTAATTAGCAAATAAAATTTTAAACTCAGAGCAAAATAATGTTCCTTAAATGTTGACAGGAAAAGGCAATTGTGATTATAACCTTTTTCTAGAATTGCCTTTGTGGGTCCTCTAATGTTCTATGAACGGAAATATGAAACCAGGATATTCTCATTTAAAGTACAAAGTCCACAAGTCAATGGCACAGTGGAAAATTTTGAATAAACAAACAAACAAAATGCAGAAACGTCAGAGTTTGGTCCCAGCTGGCTGTTGCAGACACCAAGACGAGTTTGGGTTCATCCTTCAGAGAAAGTTGTCAAATTACAAATAAACCAAATTGACACTTACATATTCCTGGGTGAAGTCGATGAGATTCTGTAAATCAATGTCATCTCTGTAGGCTCTGATGTTGTTGTTTATAAAAAAATACAGCTGGTCTTTGATCCAGTCTTTGAACACAAATGCCAGCACCCCAGCAGTAAGCTCCAGGAAGAAAATAATTCCCAGGAAGACAGAAAACTGAGACAAAAGATAGACACACAGAATGATTAGGCGGGCTTTTGAGATCACAGATAGTTAAAAGTGTTCTCTCTAAAAAAGACTGTAATTATACTGGATTATTACACATCTCCAAAACAGATAATCTTAAGTTTCTTGAGGTGCACTAATATAAAATTACACTTGAAGAAAGGGTCTGAAAAAAATCATTTCATAATAACATTTTAGAGACTTTGGTGTTCCATTTGGTAATTAACCAACAAAGCTCATAAGCAAACATGGATCATAGGAATTTCTCATTAGACTCACATTAAGACCTAATGAATTTCTCGTGATTAACACACACTGCCAGATGCTCCAACAAGGACCTGCCCCTACCTCCAGTAAGCTTTACAATGATGAAAGACATATTATCTCAACATTTTACTTGGCATTTGTTTCTGAGGCACTGGTTTCTATGTGCAATACATTTCTTTTATGCATCCACACAGCTCAAATTCCCCTTTGCACCTGCTGGACAGGGTAAAATAGCCAATCTGGTCATAGTAGGCAGAGAGCTCACGGAGACAGTGAGAGGGGAAAGTGACTGTGACATTAAAATAATTCCCCACAAGGAAAACAAACCCTACTGGGTTGAAGGCAGCCTTGGGGATACTAGCTGTGCTGTCTTTTGTTTGTGAAGTTTTACTCTCAGGAAACATTTTAAGTAAGATCCAAAAGCAGCCAAATGAAAGCTTCTGCCTCATATAGAAATCAAGAATGTAGATGATAAGGCTAAATACCATAAGGCAACGTGGTAACTGCCACTAAATTTGGGTGTGCTTTCATTCCATCTAGACGACTCTGTAAAACTGCCTCTTCTTAGTGGTATCACCTCCTACTTACCTCCACATTCTCATTCCATTGCAACTTTTTTGTTAAACTAGACTATCAGAAATGAGGCCAGGGTAAACCACAGGTAAGCTCGTCTGGTGACAATGACAGAAAGGATGTCACTAGGCCCCTCCTGCTCAGGGAGTTCTGTGGGCTGTGGGAGGGTGTGTGGCTGAGGAGATAGCCTCCCTAGAACAGACTAAATCTGGTCTAGTGTTTCCACGCTCAGCAAGCAGACATCACACAGCCTGACAAAATGAACATGAGGTGGGGGTAGGATGCGAAGGAAACCATAGTTACATATTAAAAGTAGAGAAAAAAAAACCCCAAAACAAAAACCAAGTCCATTCATTCTGCAAACATATACCAAATGCCCTGCTGTGAGTCAGGCCCTGTGCTAAAAGGACTATACAAAGGCCACCACACAGACTTGCTATTAAAGACCCCAGAGTGGGTGCAATGCACCTGTACGTCACAGGGGATCCAGGTGGTGGTAGAGGAGGGAGGGTAATTCATATGAGATGTCAGTATATCTCAAAGTGTGCATCCAGAGTGCCAAGGCAGTTCTGTTGTTGCTATTACATGCCACTGAGTCGACTATGACTCAGAGCCCTAGGAACAACAGATTTTAACCTTGCCCTATCAGTTGTTACACACACAATCCCTGATATGCTTGAGCCTCTGTTGCAGTTGTTGCATCAATCAAGCTCACTGATGTTATTCCTCTCTTTCATTAACCTTCAGCCTTTTCCCAGCATGACGTCTTTTCCCAAAGATCAGCTCCTTCTGACAATATACCCACAGTATGTGAGATGAAGAAGCTACCAAAAGACTTCTGACTTGTGAAAGAGTTCTAGGAAGGTAAAGTAAACAAACAAACAAAAATCAAATAGCTGTCAAGTCAATTCAAACTCAAACTTCTGTAGGGTTTCAGAGACTTTAAATCATACCACAAGCTAAGAGATGATTAGGCATATCTCACTCCCCAGAATGGCTGGTGGGTTTCAATGATCAACTTTCAGTTAGTAGACCAACTTAGAACACACAATACCATCAGGGTTCCTATAACAGGAAGGTTCTTATTAGGTGACATCAAGTTGACTTCAAGTCATTGTGATCTTATGAACAACAGACTTGAATCTTGCCTTATCCTGCACCATCCTCAATTCGTCCCGCTTGAAAACCTTGTCAGGGTCATTGTGTCAGTCCAACCTTTTGAGGGTCTTCCTCTCTTTCTCTCATCCTCTACCTTTATCAGCATGTTATGTTTTTCCAAAGACTGGCCCCTCCTCACAGTATGAGGTATTAAGACAGGTATACGAGACAAAGTTTCACCATCTTTGTCTCTAAGAAGCACACTTTGTTACACTTCCTCTAAGACATATGTGTTTGTTTCTTTCATAGTCTGGTGGGATATTCACTATACTTCTTCAACACCACAATTCAAAGGCATCAATCCTCCTTCAGTCATCCTTATTCACTGTCCAGCTTTCAGAGGCAGAGGAAGCAAAGGAAAAGACCACAGCTTCAATCCTGTGCACTTGAAACGGACATCCTCGCTGCTGAGCACTTTGGAGAGGTCCTGGAGAGCAGCTATTCCAAATGCAACACGCCTTGATTTCTTGACTGCTCCTTCCAGAGTGATGACTGTGGATCCAAGTAAAATGAAGTCGCTAACAACTTCAATCTTTTGTCCATCTATCATGATACCGTGTATAGGTTCGGTGTGAGATTTTTGCTTTCCTGGTGCATATTGAAGGTTATAGTCTGTGATCTTCTGAAGTAAGTGTTTCAAGTCTTCTTCACTTTCTTCAAGCAAGGTTCTACTATCTGCATCACTCAGGCTGTGGATGAGTCTTCCTCTAATTTTGATGCCATATTCATCTACATATGGTCCGGCTCCTTGAATAATTGTTCTCAGCATACAGACTGAATTGTTGTTATGTCTCATCCAGTCAACTGCAACTCATGGGGACCCTATGAACAATAGCTCTAAACCCTGCTCTATCTGTAGTCAATCTCACTATCTCCAATACATCTACCCCCAATACCCTAGTTACTATGTCAGTCCATCTCCTGCACAGACTCTCTACCCTTCCAACCATAATGTCCTTCTCCAAGGACTGTCCCTCCTGGCAACATCCTCAAAGTATGAGATGGAGCTCCAAAATCCTTGTCTCTAAGGAGCAACCTGGTTTCACACACTCTAGACCAGATCAGTTTGTTTTCTTGGCAGTCCAGGGAATGTTCAAACCTTTTCACCAGTACCACAACTCAAAGGCACAGTTTAAAGAGTACGGTGAAAAGATCCAACCCTGAAGTACATCTTTGCTGATTTTAAACCCTATAGTGTTCCCTCCCTTGTTCTATTTTGACAACTGCTCCATGGCCTATGTATAGGAGAGTTCAACATCAGCACAATTAAGTGTTCTGGGCTTCCCATCCTTTTCAATGTGAGCCATAATTTGTTATGATCCACACAGTTAAATGTGCCTTTGCATAGTCAAGAAACACAAGCAAGTATCTTCCCAGTATTCTCTGCTTTTAGCAAAGGCACATCTGACATCACTAATGATATCTTTTGTTCCAAGGCCCTTCTGAATCTCGTCTGAATTTCTGGCAGTGCTCTGTTCTATTCTAGCTGGTGTGGAATAATTTTCAGGAAGATTTTATTTGCTGAAGGTATTGCTGTTATGTGCTGTTAAGTACAACTTACAGTGACCTTATGAACAATAGATCTAAACCTTGTCCTATCCTCATTATCTCTGACACATTTGTGCCAATTGCTGCAATCCTTAGTCATTATGTCAATCCATCTCATTGAGGGTCTTCCTCTCTCTCACCAACTTTCCACTTTGATGTCCCTCTCCAAGGAATAGCCCCTCTTCTCAATATGCCCAAAGCTTTACCATTTTTGCCTCTAAGGAGCACTCTTCCTGCACCTTCTCCAAGACATATCTGTTTGTTCTTTTGTTAGTCCATGGGATATTCAGTACTCTTCTCCAACATCACAACTTACAGGCAAAGATTTTTCTTCTGTCATCCTTATTCACTGTCCAGCTCTCAGATGACTCAAGGACTGAAAGGACCATGACCTGAATCGCACACCTTAGTCTTCAAACTGTTATCATTGCTCCTCAGTACTTTGGAGAGGTCCCTGAGAGCAGACTTTCTCAGCGCAATTCATCTTTTGATTTCTTGATGCTGGTGCCACTGATGTTGACTGGTGATCCAATTAAGATGAAATTATTGACAACTTCAATCTCTCCTCTATCTATCATGATGTTGCCCATTGGCCCAGTGGTGAGAAATTTTGTTTCACTGACATTGAGATGTAATCTATATGGAAGGCTGTAGTCTTTGATCTTCTGCAGCAAACATTTCAAGTCTTCTTCACTTTCAGCAAGCAAGTTGTCATCTGCATAACACAGATTGTTGATGAGTCTTCCGCCAATCCTGATGAGACATTTTTCTTCATAGAGACTAGCTTCTGCAATGATTTCTTTCAGTGCACATTCAACAGGTATGGAGAACGGATTCAGTGCTGGTACATACCTGTCTTGATTTTAAACCAGAATCAGCCAATCATATGACTCACTACCTGGGAATGGGAAAACCGAAGAATTGTGTTGATTCATAGTTTAAAAAAGACCATTTCAAGATCTATCTAGAAGTGCAATTCTATGAGGGACATACTATCCATACACTTAGAAAGAAGCCCTGTTAATGCCACTATTATTCAAATATAAGCTCCAAAAGCTAAAACCAAAGAGGAGAAAACTGACGATTTCTACCAACAATTACAATCCAAAATTGACCAATCATACAATCAAGATGCTGAAGGTTGTTGTTGTTGTTACAAGGTGTTGAGTAGCCTGTGACTCATAGTGACCCTATGTACAATATCTCTGAAACCTGCCCGGTCCTGAGCTAGTCTCACTGACTCTGACACATCTACCCCAATGACCTAGTTATTTTATCAATCCATCTCATCTGGGGTCTTCCTCTACTCTTCCAAGCATTAGGTCTCTTTCTAAGGACTAGCCCCTCCTGGCCACATGCCCAAAGTATGTGAGACACAGAGCTTCAAAATCCTAGCCTCCAAGGAGAAACTTGGTTTCATCCTCTCCAAGACAGATTTATTTGTTTTCACCCTCTCCAAGACAGAACAATTTGCTTTCCTGGTGGTCCCTGGTATGTTCAAGACTCTTCTCCAGCAACACAACTTAAAGGCATCAATTCTTCTGTTATCCATAGTCACTGTCCAGTTCTCGGATGCATAGCAAGTAACGGTGAAGACCATGGCCTGGATCAGGCACACTTTAGTCTCCAGACTGACACTGTTGTTTCTCAGTACTCTGGAGAGGTCCCTGGCAGCACATTTACCCAATCCAATTAATCTTTTGATTTCTTGACTGCTGGTGCCAAGAGTGTTGACTGTGGACCTAAGCAAGCTGGAGTTAATAACAACCTCAATCTCTTCTCCATCTATCATGGTGCTGCCAAATGGAGTGTAGAAAACCAAACCAAACCAACTGCCATCAATTCAATTATGGCTTATGGCAATGCCGGACATTACAGAACTGTTCCACAGGGTTTCTTCGATTTGAATCTTTATGGAAGCAGATCATCAGGTCTTTCTTCTGTGGCACCTCTGGACAGGTTGAAACATGGATTCATTAGATTACTATGTGAAAGGGAAGGGTATATGATAGTTATACAGAATGTATAAATGTGTACACAAACATGGACAGAAGTCATTCTAAGACATTTAATTAAATTTTCATTCTCACTGTATAAAGGTTAGGAAAGTTAATTTTCCAATTCCTCTGTTAAGATTTCTTCAAATTTTACCTAAAATATAACTTAAGAATTGAGTCTAAATTAAATTCATTTCTTGGCAGAAATCTAAATGCCCCAAGCTCTGTGAATGAAGTTCCTCTTTCTAAAGGTGGGGAGAATGATATGCAGGTCTCATCCTGGGTCCTCAGTCAAGCAGGAAATTCCTTTTCCATCTCATACTTTCTTAGTTTCTCGATTTTCGCACAGCACTGCTAGTCTGAGAGCATTAGAGAATCAAGGATATTTGGGGTCATATTTATATTTACTTATATCTCTTGCTCAACAAATATTCTAAGCTTGTTTTTATTAGTCCATTTCAAGGAAAAGTGTCTTAGTTATCAAGCATTGTTAGAATAGAAATAAGACCGAGTGGATAGCTTTAACCAACTTATTCTTTCACAGTTAAGGATGTCAGAAGTCCAAGTTCATGATGTCAGCCCTAGAGGAAGTCTCTCTCTCTGTGTCATCTCGAGGTAAGGCCTTTGCTTCTTTTCAGTATCTGTAGGCTCCAAGCCCCCTTGGAGATCATGTGTGTTGCCATCAATCTTTCCCAGATTCTAAGAAGTTCTCAGCACAGTAACCCTGAATGCAAAGGATGAGATCCACCTCTGGTTCCTTTTTCATGATCGTAGTCAGATCCCTTGCTGCTGTCTTATCTCTTTTATGTCTTCTAAGACAGAAGATGAAATCAAGTCTCTCCTTGGAGGCTAGAATTTTGAAGCTCTGCTTCACTTACTTGGGGCACGTGGCCAGGAGAGATCAGTCCTTGGAGAAGGATATCATGCTTGGAAGGGTGGATGGACAGCACAGGGGAGGGAAGACCCCAAATGAGATGAGGTTAGTGTGTTGGAATTAGTGAGGCTGGCTCAGGACAGGGAAGGGTTCAGAGCTGCTATACATAGGGTCGCTATATGTCGCAGGTGACTCAATGGCACATAATAACAACAATGTCCTATATTGGTTGTGAATTTTTTAAATTTTTTTATTAAAGCCTATTGTTTATAGTCAACAAGATCTAGGGGAGGGCCTTTGTATTTAAAGTTGGTTGTTATATTTTGGGAGAACATTCTTCTTAGTGGTAGAGCACACTGCTGTCAATATGCTGTACTGAGGTAACCTGGGATTACTGAACCTTATATCCAAATGCCACAACAGCTATCCATGGTGGACAGTGTTTGGCGGAGCTCCCAGCTTAAGAGAGGTGTGGAAATAGAAGTGGTATCCAATTCTACACAATATGCCTCTGGGAACTCTATGAACTTTGATAAATGTTGATAGTTATAGAAAGGCTTTGGGCCTTTTGTTCACAGGGTTGCTATGAGTCATGCTAGACTTAAATAAAGGTAATCAACAACAAGAAGAAGAAGATGGAAGGTGAAGCAAGTCATACTCTAGAAAAACTCTTCTAAGTAAGAGCTTTGTATACCACCCTAATTCCCTTAGTCTGATCTCATCATTTTGTTTGGTACTATTGAGTAAACTCTAAGAGCAACAAATGCTTTATATAGTCGCCCTATATACAACAGTTCCCACACCATCCTCATAATCCCTGCAAGAATTAAAATTATCCCTCGCAATGTGTGATTGTGCCTTTCCACTAGATTTTCTCTAAAGTGTTACTGTTAGCTTCTGTTGGATGAAGCAGCAATCCACTCTACAACAGATAGAAACTTTGCCTGAGCCTTTACCATCCTCAGAATCTCTGCTGTGCATAGATCCACTGTTGCAATCACTGTATCAATTCATCTCATTGAGAGTCTTATCTTCCTTTACTGACACTCTCATTTTCCAAAGATGATGTCCTTCTCCAGGGAATGGCTCCTCCTAGTAACATGCCCAAAGTATGAGAGACAAAGTCTCACTATCCTGGTCTCCAAGGGGCATACTGGCTGCACTTATTCCAACACAGACTGGCTTGTTCTTTTGGCTGTTAACGGTATGTTCAATACTCTTTGCCAACACCTCAATCAAAGGTATTGGTTCTTCATTCTTCCTTATTCGTTGTCCAACTATCATGTTCAGATGGAGCAATTTCAAATACCGTTAAAGGTCAGTCACACCTTTAAGCCGACCTTCTTGATTTTTAATACTTCCAAGAGGTCTGTGATGACAGATTTCCCAATGCAAAACATTTATTGATTCCTTGACTGTAGAATGAGGGTTCAAGTAAATGGAAATAATTTACTACTTAAATCTTTTCTCCATTTATCATGATGTTACCTACTGGTTCAGTTGTAAGGCTTTTGTTTTCACCATGTTGAAATACAATCCTTCATAAAAGCTGAAATCTTTGATCTTCTTCAGTAAGTGCTTCAAGCAATCTTCACTTTCTTTGAGCAAGGTTGTGTCATCTGCATAATGTAAGTTTTTGACAAGTCTCTCTCCAATCCTTATGCCATATTCTTCTTTGTATAGTCAAGTTTTTCAGATTATTTACTCTCAATATACAGATAGAAAAGGTAAGGTGAAAGGATACACACCAGTACACTTGTCCTGATTTTACATCAAGATGTATCTTCTTTTTCTGTTCTAATTACTTCTTTTTTGGTCTATATATAGGTTCTAAATTGAGCAAAATTCAGTGTTCTGAAATTATCTTTTTTCATAGGGGATGATTATAGCAATATATAACTATCAAATTAAATTATTACACAAGTCCCAAAACAATGAGATTTATGGCTCAGCCAAGCTGACATATACTTTGGAAAGATACAATTCAATCCATGACATCACAGCATTTGCCTTCTCTCAGAATCCATGTCCTTGCCACATGCAAAATATTTTCATTCCATTTCATATCATGTCACAATTTTACACCAACTTCAGGACCAAATTCTATCTAGGGCAAAATTCCTCTCCATTTGTTAATATTTTATATAATTTACCAGCTTCCTAAGTGTAGTGGTAGAACAGGCAAAAGGTAGGTATTTCCATTATGTTATTTTTATTAGGTGCTACTGAGTTACCTATAACTCATAGAAACCCTATGGAGAATAGATCTTAATCTTGCCCTATCCTGTGTCATCTTCACAATCTTTGACCTGCTTGTCACTGTGCCAATCCATCAATGGGAGAATCTAGAAGGAAGTATGGGGTAAAACAAGTCAACACTCCAGAAAACAATCCTCTGGAGAGGGGAAGAAAATGTGTAACAAAAGAGAAAAAAAAGTAAAAAAACCCCACTCTGACAACAAACAAACAATGGCTTGGATCAGACACTACACCTTAGTCTTTAAACTGACATCATTACTCTTTCGTACTTTGAAAAAGTCTTTGATTTCCCCAATGCATCATGTCTCTTGATTTCCTGACTCCTATTATCATGGGTGTTCACTGCAGATCCAAGCAAAATTAGACAGCTGATATATTAAAAAAGAAAAGAATCCTCTGTTCTCTGAGATCATGTATGTAGGCAATTGATTCTGCCTTTAGTCTCTCTGGAATCTTGGCCCTGAATTTCAGCTTTGTCTTCTAGATTCACTGGGATTGGCAACTCTGCTCTTTTAGGTTTTGGAGGCCCCATTCTCTTAGTCCAGCTGAAAGGCAAACCCACTCCCTAGGCCTAGCAGGTGCCGTTTCCTGCCCTATGGACATAGTGGCTCCACCTTATTAGAGGTTGTGATTCTGTCCGTTGAGATGGAGGCAGATCTGCTTCTAGCCTCCTCAATTTCTGTTTCCTGATTCCTTGGGCTCACAGTGCCTTTGGCTTCTGAGTCTACATGGCCTTTGCCCTGCTCAGACCACAAGTATTAAAGAGTTCTTCAGGTCAACCAGTAAGTGCCTGGATATTCTCTACTCCACCAAGATGGCTCTGCATGAAAGCTCTCAGTTCTCTCACTCCATGAGCTGACTCCAGCACATTCTTACATAGGTTTCCTAATTCTTCCATCACCATTTCCTGCTATTGCTTCTCAGTTTTGCCAACTCCAGTATTTCAGCGTTCCCCACTTACTTCAGAAGCCTAACAAGAAATGTCCTGATATCTGTAACTTCAACTGTCTCTTCAAGTCAACCTGTTGTTGTTGGAGTCAAGTACAAATTAATCTGAACCTTGTCCTATCCTGTGCCGTCGTCATCACCTCTGACATACTTGAGTCCTTTGATGCAGTCACTGTGTCAATCCATCTCATTGAGGGTCTTCCTCTATTGTGTTGACCTTTTGAAGCAGTAATGTTCCTTTTCAAGGAATAGCCTTTTGTAGCAACATGTCCAAAGTGCATGAGATAAAGCTTCACCATCCTTGTGTCCATGGAGTACTCTGGCTGCATTTTTTCCAAGACATATCTAGTTGTTCTTTTGGCTTTTCATGGAATTTTTAATGCTCTTCCCCATCACCATAGATCAAAGGCATCAATTCTTCTCCTGTCATCCTTATTCACTGTCCAACTCTCTGATGCACAGCAAGTGACTGAAAAGTCCATGGCCTGCATCAGGCACACTTGTGTCTTCAAACTATTATCATCGCTCCTCAGCCCGTCAGTGGACTTGCCCAACGTCTCCTTCTCTTCTGACTGTTGGCACTAAGGGTGTTGAGTGTGGATTCATGTAAGATGAAATCGTTGACAATTTCAATCTTTTTTCCATCTATCATGATGTTGCCTATAGGCTAGTGGTGAGGATTTCTGTCTTTCTGATGTTGAGATACAATCCACGTTGAAGGTTCTGATTTTCTACAGCCAGCATTTCAAGCCCTCCTCACTTTCAGCAAGCAAGAATGTGTCATCTGGATAAGACGGGATGCTGATGAGTCTTCTTCTGTTCCTAGTACCACATTTTTCTCCATAGAGTCCAGCTGACAAAAAGATTTGTTTAGCATACAGACTGAATAGATATGAAGAAAGGATATAACCCTGACGTTACACCTCTCCTGATTTTAAACCATGCAGTGTTCCCTTCCTTGCTCTGTTCATAGAACAGCTTCTAGGTCTAGGTATATGTTTTGTATGAGCATTAATTAAGTGTTCTAGGGTTTACATTCCTCTCATTGTTAGCCATGGTTTGTTATGATTCACATAGTCAATCACCTTTGCATAGTCAATAAAACACAAATAGACACTCTTTCATTGAGGCTTTTTTTATTAGGTAACTTAAATCTATCCTAGTCTCTACTCATTACCCAATTTCAACACCACTTCCACACGTTATGTATCTGTTAGATCAGTGCCTCAGTCTCAGTATTTAATTCTCTCTTGGTTACATCATTACCTAACTGCCAAACCACTAAGAATCAAGACTCAGTCATGCTGATACATTTTTTGTGGAGACACAATTCAATCTATGACAGAGAAGCTATTGTACATATTTTCCAAGACTAAAAGAAGCCAAAACATAACACAATTATCTTTATTTATAACCTGAGACTTTGTAAGGTAAGATACTAATTTTTAAAAGTATGTACATTTCTGCCTGTTCAGCAAATCATGGTTACTTGCAAATGCAAAACTAATAAACTACACTAAATGGTTTCTCTATCAGAAGTGAAACTAAATTCAATTAAGGTAATTCCACCTTTCAGGTTATAAGAGACTTTCTAAAACTGAGAAAATCATGGGAAAAGGTTGAGTATGAACTAGGGTCCATCCAGTGAGACTCAGTACAGACTCTGAGAGGAACTTACCCTTTAGAGATAACTAATAACAATCAATACCTTTGGTATCAGCAGTTGGGAAATCAGGAGATGTATTTGCATTGGACAAATCTTCCATCATGGATCTCTCCAAAATGCTGAAGACCAATGATGTCAATTTAAATACAAAGGTGTACCTGATTCAGGCTATAGTCTTCTCTATCACCTGCTATGCATTCAAGAGTTGGACAATGAATAAGGATGGCAGAAGAATTGACGCCTTTGGGTTGTAGTGATGGAGAAGAGTGCTGGATATCCCATGGACTGTTCCCAAGAACAAACAGATTATGTCTTGGAAAAGGTGCAGCCAGAGTGTTCCGTGGAGGCAAAGATGGCAAAGCTATGTCTCTCATACTTTGCACATATAGTGAAACAAGGCTACTCCTTGGAAAGAAACATCATGCTTGGAAGGATGGTGGGTCAGCGAAGGAGAGTAAGACCACCACCACCTAGACAGACTGAAATGGTGACTTCAGCAATGGGCTTTACAGTATCAGAGGTGATGAGGATAGCACAGGATAAGGCAGGGTTCAGGTCGGTTGTTTATAGGGTTGCTATGAGTCGTGCTCAACTTGACATCACCTTACAACAACAACAACAACATGTCAAGAAGACTGGTAGGCCGGCAGCTCATAAACAGGAGCAGAGTCCTCCTGGTGGCTCCACAAATCTTTGACTAGATGAAAAACAATGTATTTGGTAGAGGTGGTAGTGGTGTATGCATGTGTGTGTGTGCGCGCGCATGTGTGTTTAAGAGTGGAATACGGAGATGTGACTACTATCACTTATTCATTGTCACAGAATTGGAAATGACTCATAGCAGACCTTCTAGGGACATTCTGTGGCTCTAAAGTTCCCATATTTCTCTTGAGTTACCACTTCAGGCTTATCTAAACAGAACAGAAAGTCATGTATATAAGACCAAGTATCCTTCAGTGTTCCCTATTGGCATGAGCCACATGGTCTTTCTGGTTAACCACCTCTTTCAAGATCCTCTGTGACTAAAGATGCCCAGATCTGAATGGGATGCTCTTTGGAGGCTGGTGGGGTTCTTCCTTGGGAGGGTCCAGAGAAGATGCCAGAATAAGTTGTGGCAGAAATTCTGGGCTGCTCTCTGGCTGCTGTACTAGCTCTGTTAAATTATATTGTTTTTAAATCAAAGTGACCTTAGATGTCCTGACAAGGACAGTGGGAATGATTCTAGTAACACATGATATTATATTAATACTGTTCTCTAGAAATTACTATAGTCTTTACGAACCATAGAGAATCTTTTGATTCTTTCCCTGTTCTTGGACAGGGGTGTGTGTGGAGGCTGCTGTGCACAGACAGGGGTGTGTTACAGCCCGAAAACCACGCTCTGCACTGACAAACATATCAGCTGACCTTTGGTCAGACCAATAAATGTGTCAAATCTACCTAACATGCATATATGTAAGTACAGACCACTTTGCTCTCTTCTAGAACAATCATCAAATGAATGACTTTTACTTTTCATTGTGTACTTTTAACATTTACACATTGATCTAGAGGGCAAGAGTAGAATTCTTTTTGGTATTCTAATTATTGAAGCTTCTTTTCTCTATTTTAAAAAATTACATAAGCATGGTATTTATAAGGTGTTTTTTGGTTGGTTTGTTTTTTTTTAAAAAAAAAGAACATCTTTGTGGCTCCTCTTAAAATTACTCCTCTATAAATAGTCAGGCTACCAGTGATCACACCTCACACTTCCAAGGGATCTGAAGATTACACTGGTCATACAAATAAGAACCTTACATTGACAAGATTCCAGAGAAAATTTACCTTTAGGGCTGTTGTACATAGGGTCGCTATGAGTCGCAAGTGATTCGACGGCACATAACAACAACATGTCTCCCTACTTATCAAAACCTGCTGCTCTAAACAGGTTTTAATCCGGACAGCTCACAGCCACTGTGCTCATGTCTGAGCAGAGCATTCTGCATATTCTATGTTGAAAATAAAGAATTTTTTTTTAAGCAGTTGTCATTGATTCAATTGAAAGTCATGCTGACTCCCTGTGTGACAGCATAGAACTGTGCTCCACAGGGGATTTTATGGCTGATTTCCTCCCCAGGGGGGGAAGAGATGCAAAGCTTTTCTTTTAAAGTCCTTCTTAGTGCACTCAAACCACCATTTCAGTTTACAGCCAAATGTCTTAAGTTTTAGTGCCACCAAAGACCTCCACGTATTTAAGGGGCGGAAGAACGTGGGTGAAAGCAAAACATGTTCTTATCTTAGTGTCAGAGGTACTTTAGGTGTCAGGATACATGATACACATGTATAAAGACATCCACGGAGGCTACAGGGCTGGTGTTTTTATTATAAAGGAAGTACGTGGGTGAGAGGTAGGGGTAAAGTGAACCATTTAAAGAAAAGCATTATCATTGCTGTTTTTGGTACAACTCCCCTTATTGCCTGTAGACACAGTATCCTGAGGTAAAATGAAGTGTCTGAATGTCAAGCTGAGTGCAGAGTCTGATACTTACAAACTTGAGGAGGAACGTGTTTTCTCGGAGTGCTCCAATGCACCCTGCGAATCCCAAAATGAACATCACTCCTCCTACCACAAGGAAGAGCCAAACTGGATCAAAGCCGCCAAGATCAGTGATGGAGGAGATGTTGGAGAGAACACCCTGGGAACAGAAAAGCACACACACAAGGCATCGGGATGAAGCATCAGTTTTCAAACATGTAAAGATTACTGCACTTGTCCTTTTCACCCTATCAAAGAAATACTCCACAGGTGAGCTGATTATCAGCGTGATTAATAATTGAAAAAAAACACATACAGACACAGTGAAAAACCTTCTTTCCAAGATTTGGATGTACTCATGCTTTTGATAAGACCATATGAAGCAAAATAACTGACCCCCAAAATACTATCATCAGATTTTATATGGTTGTAAGCCAGGGATGTCATCTTGGCTTATTATGTTCCCAAATATATGTTATCTTAAGTGAAAAAACAAATGTGTAAGAAAAATACACTTCCCAAGACCCAGGAAGGGTGTTTAAGTCCTCAGGAAATGCAAATATTGGGCAACTGCATGCTTCAAAGTGCTCATCATTTCTCAGGAAATTGGGCAGAGCTGGAAGCTGAGAGCTAACACAGCATGTAACTCAACCACAAGCACCTCACTCGCCCCAAAAGAAAACAAAACTCACAACCAACAGCTGCACTTGAGGAAACTTCCTTGAGCTACTAGGTCCAGGGCTCAAATGTCCCCACCCGCCGTTACAGTGCTCGAGTTTCCAGGTACAGTTTCTAGAATTTCCCCACCACCATTTTTTAAGAGCTGCAGCTTAAATCATGTACAAATCAAAAGTTTCTCTCTCATTTCCAACTCCTTTATTCTCCTGCCTCTAGCTGTGACAAAATGTACCCAGAGTAATTTCATTTCTTCAGTTCCCTTGTGTATTGAAGTTCTTTGCCTCATGAGTATTATTCATATCAAATAACCACGAGAACTTATACTAGAAATTATAACCTTTTTTTTTGCCCCTTATATTACAGGTACATAGTGCTATTCATTCACATTAAGGCCATTTTCATTCTGACACTGTGAAAGGATATGAATATCCAACACTACAAGCAACACAGGATATAGAAGTAATATCTTAAGACTATTAAATTTGTTCTGAACTTTTAAAATTTTCCTACAGTATCATGGGATAGTTAGTATAATGTCTTTTTTTTAATTTTAAATTTATTTTAATGAAAGTTTACAGAGACTTTGGATTCCCATTCATTCACTGATGCAGTTTTCTCCCTGTCCGCCCCACCCCCCCATTCACTTTTCTTTTTGAAAAGTAAAAAAAAAAAAAAACAAACACCACAAACAACAACAACAACAACAAACCCCAAATAACCAAAAATCTTTCATTGCTATTCAATCCCTTCCCCATAGTCTACTCCACTATGCTACCTTCGTTCTCGACTCCTGTCATAACAATAATATCTAATCATATATCCCTTTTAAACAGTTCTCTCCCTCATCTGTTTCAATGCAGTATACATTATCCCATCTTTCTCAGTCTTCCCCCGACCCCTATGTCAGTCCTCTTTTATAACAATGGCATTATGCTGTATTTGTCTGTTTGTGACTGAGATATTTCACTCAGCATAACGTCCTCCAGGGTCACCTATTTTGTGTAATACTTCATGACTTCCTTGTTTTTCAATGCTGCATAGTATTTCGTTGTGTGAATATACTAGAGCTTCTCTATCCATTCATTTGTTGATGGGCACTTGGGTTGTTTCTAACTCTTTGCTATTGTGAACAAAACCGAAATAAACATAGGTGTGCATGTATCTGTTTGGGTGGCAGTTATGGTTTCATTGGGGTATATACCAAGTAGTGCAATTGCTCGGTCATATAAGGTCTGAATAGTAACTATTTTGTTTCTAAAATGTTACCATAGGAGAACAAAGAGAATGGAAGTGGTAAACACAGGGATGAAGAGGGAAGATTACTGTCATTTGTGGGGTTTGCATTAATGTTACAAAATGAAAAATGCATGGATTGTTGAGCGCAAAACTAATTCAATCTGTAAACTTTGGCCAAATCATAATTTCTAAAAATGCCCGGAGTGGGTTTGTGACCCATGTTGTTGTTATGTACCACTGTGTTGGAACTGACTCATAGCTGACCCTTCAGCGGGTTTTCAGAAGCAGTTTAACTGTATGGGAGGGGATGGCCCATCTTTCTTCAGTGGAGCAGCTGGTGAGTTTGAACCATGTGCCTTTGGTTGGACTGCACAACTCCTTATCACAAAGCCATCAGAGCTCCCTTAGTGACTCAGGTTCTTGTGCTGTTATGTACTGTCGAGTCAGAACCAACTTATAGTGACCCTCCAGCAGGTTTTCAGCAGCAGTGCAATTAATTGCAAAGGAGGAGATTGTCCCTTTCTCCCACAAAGCAGCTGGTAGATTTGAACTATGTGCTTTCGGATTGGCAGCACAGCTCCTTGATTGATATGACTCTTATATCAATCAAAATAGTTGCTGTTGAGTCAACTCTGTTGAGTCAACAACTTCACATGCTATTGGAGTAGACCTCTGCTCCATGGAATGTTCAGGGGCTGACTGCTGGAACCAGATTCTCGGGACCTTCTAAAGAGGTGCCTCTGGGCCATGTGTGCTAACCATCTCCAACATCTAAGATTTGCAAAGGACACACACTACCTATGTTTTGGAAACAGAATAGGTTTACCACTTGAGTATTCTTTCCCTACCATATGGAGGCCATGGTGCAATTCTTCCCAGTCAGTACTAACAAAATCCTGAGTTAGAAGTTTTCCATTTCTCCGTTTAGGGTTGTAGGAATAGCTTGAGAAAATATCCCCCAACCCCACCCCGCTGGAAGCATCAACTTAAGAATGATTTCTAAAAAAGAAACAAAAAAAGTAACTGCCTGGCATCATCCCCAATTCATAGTAACTGTCTCCACAGAGCACTCAACCATTCATTTTAAGGATATAACCAGGCATTTCTTCAGAAGACCTCTGAGTGAACCCAAAGCCCCTAGTTTTTGGTTAGCAGTCAAGCATAATAACTATTTGTCTCTCCCAGGGACTCCTAAAAACAATCTCAAAAAGATTCAAATACCAAACCCACTGATAGTGAGTTAACTCACAGTAACCCCATGTATTACCAAGCAGAACTGCTGAATAGGGTTTTCTTGACTGTCACCTCTGGGGAAGTGATCGCCAAGTGTACCTTCCACAGAGTCACTGGGTGAGTTTGAAGTACCAAGCTTTAGGTTGACAGTCAAGCACAAACCATTTGTTACCAGTAAATCTAGTGAATGAGTCACTTACACACTGGTGTCAAGCTGATTCTGACTCAATGGTGACCCTATATTGGTTTTCTGAGGCTGTAAAATTTTAACCGAAGCAGAAGGCCTCATCTTTCTTCAGAGAAGTGATTTTGAACCACTGACCTTTTGTTAAGTAGCCCAACACAGAAATCATCATACCACTAGAGCTACATATGTTGTTGTTGTTTACCATCGAGTCAGAACCGACCCATAGCAGGTCCTCTGGTGGGTTTTCAGAGGCAGTTAACTGCATGGGAGGAGAATGCCTATCCTTCTCCTGTGGAGCAGCTGGTGGTGGCCTTGAACTACATGCTTTCAGGATTGCAGCGCAGCTTCTTGTCACTAGGCCACCAGAGCTCCATATAATTCAACCTAAATCCAAACCACTGCCTTTGAGCCCATGCCCACTCATGGTGATCCTCCACTGAGCTTTTGAGGCTGTACATCTCTATAGGAAGAGACTGTTTATATTTAAGACATGGAGAAATGGGTAGATTTGAACTACTGACCTCTTGGTTAGCAGCCCAATACTCAAGGCACTGTATCACCAGAAGCCCTAATAACCATAGTGCTATTATTAGAATACTAGTACTAGGAGGAGTCAGCAAAGGAGAGGACTCCCTTTAATGAAAATGATTGGCCCGGTAACTGCAACAATGGATTTAAGTGCAAAGAGATTGTGAGGAAGGCATAGGATCAGGCAGGGTTTTGTTCTATTGGATGGAGGGTTCTTTGAGTCAGAGCCAATTTGATGGCACCTAACAACAGAACACTTTAAGGAGAAGTTAAAGAACTAAGTCTTAAGGATATCCAACTTAAACATAAAAAGAAGGGGAAGAAGAAGGTCCGGGGTTTAAAGAGATTCACAGATGAAGGGCTGAGAGATTGTAAAGCAGTCAGGAATGTAGGGTATGTTCACTGACTTCTGAGGTGACATCATAGAAGGCAGCAGTAACCGTCACGAGATTGCATAAACCAGTAGTATGATCCAGTTTTGTATTTCCTAGGCTTTCAAACTCCAAACTAAGAATGTTAACATCCAGGGAGTAAAATTCATAAATAATACAGTCAATTCTCCATATACACAAATGATACTAAGAAAAAAAAAATTCCAAAGTATTCAGACAAAAAAAATCCAGGTCCAGTTGGAAAGAAATCAATCTCTTCTCTCAGAATGCCTTTATCCATGAGTATTACATATGTAAAGCCTTCATGGGTTGGTCCAGCTTGGTCAGGAAAAGAGAAGACTTTAGAATAATTTTCTTAAAATTGTAAAAGTTACTTTTACTACAGGAGAAAACGTAGAGTCCATTTATGTGGCACCAGAAATGAGAAGTAACAGAGCTGGAGGTGACAGGGGCAGATGTAATTTCTATGTGAAGAAGCATTTCTAGGACCACCAGGTTATTAGAATGGATCGGAGGGAGGCTGATCTGAGAAGCGCTTGAGAAGGCTGAGACAGAAGAGCCTCTCCTCAGAAATGCTGAGGCAGTGGTCACGTGTCAGCCATTTTCTAGAAGGGATTCCCATTTGTATGAGAAGCTGGGACCTGATGACCTTTAGACTCCCTCCAACTTTACGCTTTCATCTATTTTTAATGGGTTTTTCCTTTGTGATTCACATTCAAGGGTGAGTAAAGATCAGATCATTCCCAAACAGTCCTCCTTCATCCACAAATGCCCACTACTCGGTGGGTAAGAGAGACAATTATCTGAGTAACTTAGGCAAAGCAACCAACAAATTGCCCTTCCCCTCAGATGGCAAAAAAACGTGGCATCCCAACTGCTGGTAGATTCCTGGACCATTTTTCCTCTCTGGGTTTAATTTGGGGAACGAGGATTTGGCTTTTCAGGAAAATTCGGTTTAGTACTGATTCTCCCCAGCTGCAGGGGTATTTTTAATTGAGAAGCCTTCACCTGTTTCCATAGAAACAACAATGACATGGAGGTCTAACTGGACTGAAGATTCTACTCATTTTAAAACCCTAATGTCTGGCCAAAGACAAGGTTGGAAATAAGCTACTGAGAGCTTGGGGAAAATAATATTTTGCAAATCACTAAAAAACTACCAAACATATATATATATATATATATATATATATATATATTCTGAATATATATATACAGAATAAATATATATATTCTGAATATGCCCAGGTAATTATCAGCTGAAAATGAAGGCAAATCTGAAATGAACAGTATGGAAACTAATGTCCCGTGACCAGTTTCTTTTCCAGGGTATTAGCCTTATTTCACCAAGATGGAAATGTAAAAAAAAAAAAAAAAAGATTTACTCTTTCACCTGTGAAAAGTCTCCAAGTACTGACTGAAGAGCTTCTGGTTACACAGCAGGATTAAAGAGATGCTGAGCATAATCCTGGGAGCAATGACTGGAGATGACAGAAGCCATTAGGACTTGACAATTCAGTCATCTGTTGTCTTAAGGACAGCGACTCTCATTGGACTTTCAAATTTTGTTAAATTCAATTTGACAAATGAGTGAGGTTCACCAGAACAAGTCTGCTGAAGAAGAATTATAATTAAAGCTTGTAGTTAACAAGAAGCTGGAAGATAAAAAAAAAAAAAAAAAAGTCCAAGATTACAGTTAAGTCTGCCAAGGGATTTAAAACAGGCACTCAGACTGGAGGTAAATCCTCAAGAATGTGCATGAACACCAGCAAAGATTTCTTATTCCGAGGCCTGTAGGCACTGCCCTCTTCTTCTGGGAACTGCACCTCCCTTTTCCTGACCCTACATAACTCCATGACCCCTGCGCATTCTCATGTGACCCGCTACCCTCATGACAAATGATGTCTTCCCTTCAAGACTTAAAGCAGACATCACCAGTAGCTGACATGGAAAACACCAAAGTCATCAGCTGTCTTCTGTAAGAAACAGAAAGCTAGTGTTTCTGTGGGTTTGAACTGTCAACCGTTAAGAGAATTGCCAAACACTTATCCACTGTGCCACCAGGGCTCCTTAAGGACCTGAGTGAGAAAGGACACACCTGACAGCACAGCCCCCCCAGTTCAGGAGTCCTTCCTGAGGCCTGTCCTTGAGTTCTGAGTTATCCTGGGAGCCCTACAATATATTCCTTTGATTGCTTGTGTTGCCTCCATTTGCATTTGAGGAGTCTCATGCAGCACACAACAGCTCTGAATAAACTACACTTCAGTGCTGGTGGCCACCCACATACAAAAATGCCAAAACCAAATGTCAAAACAGTACAAGCTGGAGAAATTCACAGCAGGGGCTCAGCAGGGCAAGTGCCAGAGAAAAGGAGATCCACCTGTACCTGTAGGACAGCTGTATTAGGCACCGTGGCAATGCCTCCCTTTTGTTTTGATGTAACAGTGATAATAATACAAAACTGGAATAAACTTTTTGGGGGGGCTTATCACATGCTAAGCTCTTAGCATAGTGTCTGGATTCATTTGCATTATTCCTTCAAACTCCTAATAACCTTTAACATAGGGTAGCATTCCACAGATGCAGAAATTGGGGTTTGTTTGGTAAGTGAAGGAACTAACATGAGAACCCACAGGTTGTGAGTATGGGAACCTGTGTTACAAGGTATATCTTGCCTGCCTGCCTTCCATCCAGTGCTTGTCTAGGGACCTACCCAGTTTTCTGGTTTAGAGTACTAGAGGAAATGGCAGGTAAGCCGTATGAATTCTGAGTACAGTTCAGGATGCTTTGTGTAGGAAATGATTGTGACTGGAATGCTCCCTCTCTCTGCCTCACCCTACAGGCTGCCTAATTGTCTCCTTGTACAATATACTTTTGTTCCTTGGCCCTCAAAATTCTTTTGTAATGATACTGCCTCAGACATATCCCATTAATGTGTCTTATTCCTTTTAAGGTACACATTGATCTTCCAACTGAGGGATACTGTCTCCTATCTAGTGGATGATGGAAATGTCCTATTTTCATTGGAGGATCATCTCTTAAGGGTCCAAACTGATATACCAAGAGCCAGTTGTTCAAAAGCCAATTTGCTAAAGGGTCAGTTTTCTGTATATACTCATTTCTCAAAACTTTTTTAAAAATGACTAGTATCCATCTTTGTAATAGCCCTTTACAAATGTTCAGAGTGATTTCCCTCTGCTGTCTGTCACAGTCATAACTGAGGACTCACAGTGAGGCTTGTACGAAAGGAAACACAGGAACATACATCTGAATATGAAGAATTACTATGAATATATCATTCACTAATTTAAAAGGCTCACTCACAAGGAGCATGGAACGTGGAAATTATCAAACAATAGGTCACTACACATCACAGGTGATACAATGGCATATAAAACAACAGCAGACTACATCAGGTTTGGAAGCAGGAGTGGCATTCACTTCCTAAACAACATGCCTCTGGAAACTCTATGAATTTTGATAAATGTTGATAGTTAAAGAAAGGCTTCAGGCCTTTAGTTCATAGGGTCACTAGGAGTTGCGCTCAACTTGAAGGCAATCAACAACAACTGTATAAGTTATTACTATAATCTTAATGTTGTTGTTGTTGTTAAGTGCCGCCGAGTGGCAGGCGACTCATAGCGACCCTATGAAGGAGAGTCCTTGACGCTTGGGTGCCTTTCATCCTCTCTCCAGGTTCATAGGGTTTCCGGAGGCAAGCTATTATGGAAGTGGATGCCACTCCTTCCAAACAATCTTAATAACATATTAAAAAAGAATGTATGCATAGGAATTCCTCTCAAAGATCTGGTTCTATGTACTCTTTTGGATAGAAGCTAAGCTCTTTAATCATTGTGCTTAGTACTAAGGCTCCAAAATCTCTATATACTCTCTTTCTGTACTTTTCTTGTGACTTGTAATCTTGGTCTCTGGTTCTCAACTCCTGTACTTGTGAATGTGTCCTTGTTTGGAGTGAAGTAAGACTTTTTTTGAAGATACAGTGAAAACTTGTAAATGCTAAAAACCTGTGTAACGCAGAAACTTATCAGAGAAGGAAAATGCAAGTATTTTATGCTAAAAGGAGAAAAAAAAAGTGTTAACACTGTACTCCAATGTAGAAAGCACACTAGACCCTGAGAAGCAGGGCAGTCTGAGTTTTGGCTCTCAACTGAACTATCAAGGGTTTCTCAAACTCAACTCACTGTTGTCAAGTTGGAAAAAACTCATAGCTGAACCTGCAGCAGGTTTTCAGAGGCTGTAAATCTCACGGGAGACTACCCATCTTTCTCCCACAGAGCAGCTGCCTTCGAACTGTCTGCCTTTGAGTTGCCAGCACAATTCTCTATTCACTAGGCCACCAGAGCTCCCTAAGGTACACTAAGTGGTGTCTTATTTTTTTTTTTTTTTAAGTGGTGTCTTATGAAAGAGAACAATGAGTCAAGGTCAAACAAAAGAGAAGGGCAGATGCATGAAGTGATAATAAATATAGTTTTTATCTACACGCATACCTCAAAGATAATTCAGGTTCTGTTCCACACCATGGTAATAACCTGGGGAGCTCTGAAGGGGTGGATGAGGAGATGTGCTGCAAAGATGGAGTCTCTCAGGTGGTTCAAATCCACCAGTATCTCCAAGGGAGAAAGGTCAGCAATCTTCTCTCACGAGATTTACAGCTTCAGAAACCCAAAAGAGATCTGAATAGGTTCCAATATGATGTTGATGGCCATGAGTTCGAGTTTTAATGCACATAAAAGTTACATTTACCCTATACTGAATATGAAATAACATTATGAAAAGTATGAAATATTGTGTACATTACAAAAATGTGACAGACATGAAATGAGAGCATGCTGTTGGGAAAATGGTGCTGACAGATCATTTTCCTGTCAATGCAAGTTACCACAAACTTTCAATTCGTAAAAGGAAAAAAAAAAAGCACTGACTGCAAAGATACTAAAATGAAATGCAGTAAAACAAGGTATGTCTGTATACACAGCAAAGGAACAGAACTGTCAACAGCCACCAGGAACTGGGAGGCAGTCACGAGACAGTTCTTCTCTAAAGCTCTTAGAAGGAATTGATAGTCAACACCCTCACTCAGACTTCTAACTTCTAAAACCGTGAAGAAACACACTTCTGTTCTTTAAAGTACCACTCCCTGCCACCAGCCTTTGAAATGTTTGTTACTGCAGTCCTAGGAAATTAAGTCAATCCCTTCTAAGGAAAGTCATAGTTACATCTGATGATTATGACTGAAGTCAGTAACTGACTTACCTAATTAGACTGTTTTGGGGATTTGGAAAGAATCTGAAAGATGGAAAGAGAAAAGCAGAAGGGGGAAGTCATGAGTTAGCAAAAAAACATGAAGAAGATGAAGTTATAAGTAGATAAAAATTAAGAGTACAGACATTTCCCTGGGATATGAATGTTCAACTTCCATACAACCTTAAGTTATGATACAATCCCTCATCAAACCTATTATATTAGAATCTGAGGTATATACAATGATTTGTAAAAATAAATGGACACAGCTTTACAACACGCACCAAAATATTATTATGTTAAAGATGTTTCAGTACATGTAGAATATTTTTACTTTTTATGTATAGAAAGCTGATTCTTGGCACGAGCAATCAGGAAATCAAAAGACCAACTGCACTGGGAAAATGCACTGTCAAAGATCTCTCCAGAGTGCTAAAGAGCAGTGTTAACCATTTAGACACTAAGGTGAGCCTAACCTATACCATGGTCTTTTCAATTGCTTGCTATGCATCTAAAAGTTGGACAATGAACAAGAATGAAAGAGGAAGAATAGATGTTTTTAAGTTGTGGTGCTGGAGAAGAGTAATGAATATACCATGGACTGCCAAGAGAACAAATAAGTCTAATCTGGGTAGGGTGAAACCAGTTTGCTTCTTGTTAGCAAAGATTTTGAAGGGCTGTATACACATTTTGGCCGTGTCAGCAGGAGGGATCAGTCCTTGGAGAAAGACATCATATTTGGAAGGGTGGAGGGTCAATGCAAAAGTAGAAGATCCTATATGAGATGGATTGACACAGTGACTGTGGCAATGGAGTCAGGTGTTTTGACATGATAAGGCTGGCTCAGGATAGGGCAAGGTTCAGATCCACTGTTCGCAGGGTTGCTATGAGTTGTAGTTGACTCAATGGCACATAACAATATACTATATACCAAGTTAAACAGTAGGGCAAGGTTTAGATCTGTCATTTATAAGGTCACTCTAGTTGTAGTTGCCTTGCAGGCACCTAACTATAAGATAGACATCTAATCAACTGAAGCTAGATGCAAACCCTATCTGACCATTCATAGTCAACTGTTACATGCAAACTCAATTTAAAAGCAGATTTAGGAAAGGACTCATTCATAATCCAGAAACTATCTGTTCAGAAAAGAGGTGCAATGGAGAAAAGAGCAGAGGGAAGCTCGTTTCCAGTGGTAAGTAGGCTGGAATAAACAGCAGGAGGGCTGCCATAGTGGTGGCACACTCACCTAGGAGCAGGGCCACCACTGCTGCTGAGCTGTGAACTGGGCACGGAGGTTCCCTGCTCTACAGTGACTTTCTGGTCAGTCAACTTTGTTCTATTTCTTGTAGCATCTGGTTGTGTAATGGTTAGATAAACACAGCACGTCTCAGTGAGTGTGTTAAAAATTAGTCCATCTTTCCTCAGACCTGATCTCCTCATTAGCACCTCACTCAGGTGTCGCTGGAATTTTAGGCTGTTTCCCACTGATGGTTCTGCAACAAAACACTAGGTTCTGAGTAATGATTTTATGAACAAGCAATTTCAGAAGCATCTCAGATCTACAAACTTCAGGAGTATCTGTGATTTTCCTCACCGCCAGCACGGTGCTTTCCGAACATCATCTGGCAAGCTTCAGTTTCTTCTCCCCAAAAAAGAAATTCAGGAAGAACTATGCAGCCTTCAACCTCAGAGCTGCTCTGCTTTTGCATATGTAAGCACAATTCTTTCCAGTGCTGGATTAAAAACAAAGATAGGCATATGATCTGTTCACCCAAAGACAAGGCAGATACTTGCCTGAGAAGCCCCTGAGACAGTCCAGATTCACCTAGTTCTCCATAAATGACAGTCGCCTAGGTAGAGCTGATGGTTATTTCCTTGATGTATGAAAAGAAGATACCTTCTCTCCTGAGACAACCTCAGGGTGATAAAATAGGACATTTTAAAGAAAATGCAGCTTCTCAGAGAAGGCTGTCCTGAAACCAATGCATCAAATGATAGCCTCAAGAAGACAAAAATGGAGCCCACAGGCCTACAGGGAAGCTAGCCTCTATAAAAACTCATCCAAATCCTCAAAGAATATTACAGGGTAAAGGTACTCTGCAAAAAATTCATCTGGCTTTCAGAGGGGGGTGTCACAGAGACCAGAGAAAGAGCTGGGAGCAGAAAGGAAAGCACTTGCTTGAACCTTAACATGCCAGAAACACACAAGAGAGCTGAGGGCAGCATAGCTCTTGGCCAAGTATAAAGTTAGACTAGCAGCTACAAAGGTAGTTTCTCCTTCTTTTAGTAGAAGATGCCATCAGTGAAACTAAAAATTGTTGCTAGTGTAAACAAAATGGCCACAGTCTGCCTTTGGTGGGAGAGGAGGTTGTTGCTATTGTTGTTAGGTGTCATTGAGTAAGACTCATAGCAACCATAGTAATTTTTAGGCAACCAGCTGTCCTTCAGTCAATTTTAACCCATGGCAACTCCACGTGTATCCGAGTAAGACTTGATTTTCAATGGTAGATTAAAAAAAAATTTTTTTAGGGGGTCTCTCAGAGTGGACCTGAACTTCCAACCTTTGGGCAGCAGGTGAGCTTATTAATGGTTTGTACCACCCAGGCATTCTAGACATCATTTAGGTCTTGGTAAAATGTCAGTCTAGAGACTAAGGTGTGCCTAATCCAAGCCATGGTCTTCACAACTACTTGTTATGCATCAGAGATTGGACAATGCCTAAGAATGACAGAAAAAGAACTGATGCCTTTGAGTTGTGGTGCTGGAGAAGAGTCTTAAACATAGCATGTACTGCCAAGAAAACAGACAGGTCTGTCTTGGAGAGGGTAAAACCAAGTTTCTCCTTGAAGGCTAGGATTGTGAAGCTCTGTCTCATATAATTTGGGCACATGGCCAGGAGAGACTGGTCCATAGAGAAGGACATCATGCTTGGAAGGGTGGAGAAAAAGTGCAGGAGAGAAAGACTCTGGATGAGATGGATTGATATAGTAACTGGGGCAATGGTTGGTGAGTTGGATTTAGTGAAACTGGCTCAGGACAGGGAAGGGTTCAGAGTTGCTGTACATAATTATAAGTTGTATAATGTTTGACTTTTTATTTAATCATCCTATTTTGAGTCAACAGGACCTATTGAAGGGCCTTTGAATTTAAAAGTGGGTTGGGCCCTGGGGCCTATGGCACTCACACCTAGTGTTATTTTACTTTGGAGGAACAATCTTCTAAGTGGTACAGCACTGGTCTGTCAATTTGCTGTACAGAAGTAACCTGAGGTTTCTGTGATGCTGAACCCTGGATCACTGGTGGGTCAAATACCATAATGGTTACTCGTAGTGAAAAGTATTTGCTGGAGCTCCTAGAGTAAGACAGGCTTGGAAGCAGGAGTGGCATCCACTTCCTAAACAAACAATATGCCTCTGGAAACTCTGTTAACTTAGAGAAACTACAGTTAAAGAACAGGGTTCAGGTCTTTTGTTCAGAGGGTTGCTACAAGTTGTGCTTGACTTGATGACAATCAACAACAACAACAACAACAGCAACAACAAAATCCTACTATCAAGCAGGTGCCGGACAGATCAGCAGTGCCAAGTTCTGCTTACAGGAGGGTACTGTTCACAGGCAGAGACGCTCCCACAGCCACATGCCCAAGTGCAGACAACAGCGTCTAAAAACACGAGAATGCACTCACAAGCAAAAGCCTCTATCTCACAAATCTCCATTTCCTGGCCACACTATAGACACTTTAATTTGCAGATTCAGAATATGGGAGACTCAACCTGTATTACAGTTACATTGAAACAGTTAATCAGTTCTGATCACTGTGTCTCAAAACTAACCAAAAAACCACCCTAAAGCCAAACAATCAAAAAAACAAGCTAAGCTTAATGGCAGCTGATGACTGTGGTTTGGGGCCCCAGAAATACTTAGCTCATTCACTTAGCACCAAACACTTTATTACCTAAGGGGCCAGGTATTGTGCTAGTCAAGGAGTACACAAAGGCCACCCACAGGAACAGAGACTAATTTAGCATAAACTATTGTACTTACTAGGGCAGTTACCCACTCTGGGTGATGTGGGGCACACAGAAACAGTCAATCTTAACTTTCTGCTGCCAGATCTAGGAGGGGAAGCAGGTCATGTCAGCCAGTGCAATGACAAACTGACAGAACCTGGTCCAACAAGGGCTCTCAATGGGAGCGTGGCAAGCGGTGAGAGAAGACAATGGCTGGCGGAAACCAGTCTGGGCTTGTTATCTGAGGATTTTTGGAGCAGAAGTCTCTGACCATATTTCCATTTAAAAAGTTTATGGGGCAAAACAAGCAGGATGGAGCGTGAACCAGATAAGCTATGCCGAAGCCTTGGGTCTACGACTGCAGTCAGACACTCTGCTGATCACATACTCTATGCTAGGCAATGGGCTACCTCCATAAGTCCACCCTCTTAATAAACCTGCCAGAAAGGTATTATTACCTATGTTTTACCAGTTAGGAAACAGACACAGAGCTAATGAGTATCTTGTTCAGGTTATTCTGGTAAGAACCCAGCCAATCAGAGCCTGAGCCCATGCAGTTTGCCCCAGACATGGAACTAACCACTCTGCTATCTTATGCCTACAAAGAACAAGCAGCAGGGATGAGAGAGTTTTTATTTCTAACTTAACATTGTATACCTGTTCCTAACATTTTATGGATAATATATGAGGTTAGAATAGTATTCTTGCCTCTGATTTGACTGAGCATTAACTAAGAAGCAAACTGTATGGGAGATAAGACTTCCTCTCCCCCACCACCACTGACACCTGCAGAAAAAGAAGATTTTTTTCTTGTACACCTTGGTGAGATCAAACACATGAAAAGTTGCTGGAGGAGGCTATGTGGAGTGAGGAGCCTGCAGCTTCTCCTGAGATAGCAGTTACTGTGCTGTGCACCACCACCATCCCCTGGGAGTTTTCTCCCTCTCTAAACCTGGTAAGGGGCTTCCAGGGGACCCCAGGGGCTCTCTGAAGAGGTACTGTGCAAGTGAAAGACACAGTAATTAGAGCTTGACTCCTGCCATAGAAAGGACTGGCTGGCTTCAGTGTGTGACTCCTGCAAAGACTGGATGAGCAAGATGGTCAAAGAAGAGCTGGCTGACTGCTACTGTCTCTGGAAGGTGAGGGTAATGTGGTGGGCCTGGCACCACATCCAGATGAGTAGTTCCAGGAGAAAAAAGGTCAGCACAAGAGGCAGATGAGGGTCATCCTGGACCCTCCCAGATGGAGCACCTGCAAGGGACAGAGTAACTTTAAAAGGTAGAGAACAGAGGCACAGTAGCTGTGAAAGATGACTAGTGCTCTCAAAGGTCACCCAGAACAGAGATACTATCAAACTCAAGGGGACCAAAGGACAAAGAGACTTAGCAAAGAAGCTTAAAAAAAAAAACCACCAAAAACCAAGACAACATCTGCTTTGGCAACTGCCACACCCAGAGAGCAAAGTTAGCAGACCATGTGAAAACTATTCTATTATTTCTTTACCTCTCTCCATTCCTCTCCCTTCATTTCTTCTCTGGCAGGAAGTGGGCAGAACAGTTACTGGTAAGGGGGGAAGGCAGGCGAGAGAAAGGTGCTAGGTTCACACCCCTCCCGTCTTTACCAGGCCCTAAACAGACCAAACTGGGAAAGGAAGATTTTAAAACGAAGTGAGGGCAAGACATCCTAATTACTATGTTTGAATTTGTACCAAGTAAGAGACAATAGTGATATCTGAGAGGAAAAGTAAACCAGGAAATTTTGTCCCAACTGAATTTTCCTCCCTGAGGAATTTCTCTGAATAAAGCTGGAAAGGATACATGAGGTACGAAAAGTTAAGGCTTTTTTAACATAGTCAGGTTGAACATGCTGTTTGGACATACTGGTTCCAGTGCATCTGGTATTGAGGGCAATTTTCAGGTTCTGAGGAAGAGCTATATAGTTTATCTTTCAGGACACAGTAGAGATCCTCAGAGGATTCTTTCAGTAACTGAGGAAGGAAGATGCTGAAAAATTTACTACAGTTCAGCCAATAAAATCAAATAATGAAAGACATGTTTTCAACGTCTCAAAAATGTCTCCTCAGTTTTTCACTCCGGAATCTACTTTCTGTTCCAGTTACCTCATGACCACTTCCAGGGGTCCCTCTGGCTATGGAAACTTGACTTCTAGAGCGGCTGTGAGCTGCCTGAATCAGCCAATCTCATTGTCTCCAATTTTCCTTCCTGGGAAAATAAGGAAAGTTTTTCCAAAGTAGGTCTACTGTATGATCTTGACAGGAAGCAACTAGAGGGCACTAAAATGAGACTTATAGTTACAGACAACGGACTGGGGGAAAGCCTCCAGAAGAAAAAAGAAAACATCATTATCTGAAGAAACTTCAAGCCAGAAAGCAATATGGAGCAAGACTTCTCCTCATTTCCCGCCTCCCTCCTGAGATCAGTGGTTGCCACAAACACCTTTCCTTCTAACGAAGTGAGCATCAAGGAGGACATCAGAGCCAGCGTGTGAGGAAGAAGAGGGCAGAATTCTGCTTTCCTTATCCCTGAAACAATGTTCCTCCTAAAATTCCTCTACAGTTTTAATCTGAAACATTTCCAGAGATGATGGACATCAAAACCAAAGTTCCTTTCTTAAGTGCTCTTTCTTTCCTTTCCTGCATGGCATTTTACATTGTTTAAGGCTCTGTTATGTATCCTTATGCATTGAGTCTATAGACAACTTCTGCATGATCTTTTGTATGAAGCACCGACTGGGAGGGAACAAGGCATACAACGCAACAGGAAAAGGTTTCTGCCCGTAAAGAATTTTCTCATTTGTTAAGTCACTCCTGGCTCCCTGAGCTCAAACTCAGGGGAGGTTCCAGGAAGGGCATTTTTCTTGCTTTCAAAATCCTCCCTTTGCCCCCAACAATTTCTTCTGGCAACATGCTGATATGCACTCTCCCTCTCTCCTTCACCAAAAATCTGAGTAATAAGCATTGAGTTGGGTGAAAAAGAAAATACCTCCTCCTAGGAGAAGTATCCTAAATTTTTTCCATGAAAGAAGCTAATCGTATATAGTTTCACAAGAGAAATATCAGTTATCCATATTCTTTACTGATTTACCTGGAATTTCTAGATTTCTTGTTTCTGACAATGAAAAGGAGTTCCAGTGTTGCAGTCTGTAGGGAATCGTGCTGCTAAGCCAAAGGTAGTGCTTTTCTGGTGGTCCAAATACACCAGTGGCTCTACAGGAGAAACATGGGCAATCTGTGCAAAGATGTGCAATTTACAGCCTCAAAAATGCTAATGGAGGCCCAGTGAGGAGCTGGTTCTAACTCAACGGCCATGAGTTGAGAGGAATAATTCCTAAGGAATAGGAAACCACTGCAATTCTGCCTCCTTTTACACTGGAGTTCTAAAGTGACTTCTTGGTAGGTGCTATTGAGTCAGCTATGACTTACACTGACCCTGCGCAGCAATCCAAAAGGCACGCGGTTCAAGGCTACCAGCCATTTCTTGGGAGAAGGATGGGCAATCTCCTTCTGTGCAATTAACTGCCTCTGAAAACCCATTGGAGGGTCAGCTATGGGTCGTTTCTGACTTGATGGTATATAACAACAACATGAACAATAGATCTGAACTTTGCCCTCTCCTGTACCTTCCTCACCATCTTTGATATGCGCCAGCCCACTGTTACAACAACTGTATCAACACATCTTGTTGAGGGTCTTCCTCTTTTTCTCTGACCCTTCAGCTTTCTCAGCATGAAATCTTTTTCCAGTGATTGGTCCCTAATGATAACATGCACAAAGTATGTGAAATGAAGTTTCACCGTCCTTGAATCTAAGGAACATCCTGGTTGAACTTCCTCCCACACAGACTTGTTCGTTCTTTTGGCAGTTCATAGGATAGTATTCTTTTCTAACACCACAACTCAAAGGCATCAATTCTTCTGTCATCCTTAGTTACTGTCCAACATCCAGATGCATGCAAAGTAACCAAAAATACCTGAAGTGACTACTGATATCTAGAACTGAATGACACAAGACACAAAATAACCAGGGCTTGGAAGAACGCAATCATCATCCCATAGGCTCATTCACACTATCATGAACATAATTTCTTGAACATCTACTGTGTGCCAATTAATGTTCTAGGTACAGGAGCTGGCAATAAACAAAGTTTTGTGCTCTAGAGGATTAAGAGAGACAAACTACTTGTGGTTAAGTTCTACGAGGGGAAAAACACTGAGAAAGGGGAAGAAAAGGCTGGGTGGTGGGTGAAGGTTGTTATTTTAAATAAGTCCAGAACTCTTATTAACAAATGTGACCTCTGAGCAGAGACCTGGACATAAAACAAACATGACTATCTGGGGAGTGATGTTGTTCTTTTGTACCACTGAGTCAGAATCAACCTATAGCTGACACTCTGACGGGTTTTCAAAGCAGTTAACTGCACAAGAGGCGACTGCCCATCTTGCTCCCAGGGAGGAGCTGGTGGATTTAAACCTCCACACTTTCAGGACTCCAATGCAGCTTCTTACCACTAGGCCACCAAAGCTCTCTGTGTAGGTAATCCAGATCACAGTCTTCACAATTACTTGCTATGCATCAGAGAGCCTGGACAGTGACTAAGGATGACAGGAAAATAATCAATGTCAATGAGTTGCAGTACTGGAGAAGAATCTTGAACATACCAGGGACTTCCAAGAAAATGAACCGGTCTGTCGTGGAGAGGATCAACCAAGTTGCTCCTTGGAGGCCAGGATTTTGAAGTTCTGGGCATGTTTCCAGGAGGGACCAGTCCTTGAAGAAGGATATCATGCTTAGAAGGGTAAAGGAACAGTGTAGGAAGGGAAGACTGTGGGTGAGACGGATTGGCCTAGTAACTGGGCTACTGGGGGTAGGCAGGCTCAGAATAGGGCAGGGTTCAAAGATACTGTGCATAAGGTCACTATGACTTGAAGGTGACTCGATGGCACATAACAACAACAACATCTGGGAAGTGTATACCAGCAGGAGATGAGCAGGTACAAAGGCTCTGAGAGGGCAGCATACTTGGAAAGCTGGTGGAATAGCAAGGTACATGGAGGGCACTGTGGGAAAGAGGAAGTCATAGAGGTGTTGCAGCCACATAGATGCCAACTCTTTTCAAAACCCTGTGTTGGCACTGAACAGCTCCCTAATGTTCTTTTAGAAGTAGTAGTTTTATTCTATGGTACTGCCAAGGTGGACCTGAAATGCCAACCTTTAGGTTAGCAATGAAGCAGAAACTGCATAACCAGGCACCTAGGAAGAGGAAGTGACAGGGCTCCACACCTGGCTTTCACTGTGAATGAAATGAAAATTTTGGAGCAGAGAAGTGGCAGGATCTGTCTTCCATCTGCACAGTGATGTGCCTGGGTTGGAGGCAGAATGCAAGGGCAGAGAGACAGGAAAATATAGGACTTTTCTGCAAAAATGCAGGCAAAATACAGCAGTGACTTAAAGCAGGTCATGGCAGTGGTGGTGGTCCAAAGAAATCAGAATTGCAATACAGCTTCAAGGAAAAGCTGACTATCCCTGCAGATGGACTGACCATGGAGTGAGGAAAAACAAGAAAGAAGTCTGACAAGGATACCTGAGCAAGTGGGAGGGTGTAGCGACTGGGAAGAGCTGGTCTGAAGGCAGAAGCAGTATTGTGCTGTTTTAGATGTGTCAGGTTTCAGAAGCCCATTAATCATCTAAGTGGAGCTGTGTAGGCTCCAGGCTAGATGAGTCTGAAGTTCAGATGACGCCTGGACCAATGATATAAATTTGGAAGGCATCAGTAATAGATGGTGTTTAAGGCCTCAAGCCTAGATGAGGCCTCCCAGAATATAAAGGAAGACAGCGAAGATGTCAGGAATAGAGCCTGGGCTCTTTAAAGCTCAGAGCTGTCGGAGTCACAGGGCAGGACGAGAAGAGGAGTCTGAGAAGCAAAGTCTTCTTGAAACAGGAAAACCAAGAAGTCAACTGAGGACATCATGCTGGGAAAGACAAAGGGTCAAAGAAAGAGAGGAAGATTCTCAACAAGATGAATTAACACAGTGACTGTTAACAATGGGTTCAAGCATTGAGATGGCAAGGACGGCAGAGGACAGGGCAAGGTTCTGATCTGTATTCATGGGCTTGCGATGAGTTGTAGTCAAAGTCATGGCACTTTACAACAACAAATAAGTGTTTCAAAAGGGAGGAATGATGAGCAGTGGTTCAGATTCTTCCTTCCTGACAAAAGCTTTCGCAGGACCTAGCTGAGAACGTGATGTTCAATATGATGCATAGGTTCAATTAGAAATTCTTGTGTTCGGCTCAGTGCCCTGAATAGAAAATCAGAAGAAAATATGAGACAGAGTCTATTTGTACCTCTATAAAGACAAGATGCAGAAAATAGTTCGATGCAATGACAAGCAGATGGATTAGAAGCCGCTTGACTGATGACACTCAGGGCATATATAAGTGAATGAGTGTCAACCCAAAAGGAAATCGCCAGTGACATGTTATTGGGCTCTGTCCTTTCCTGTTCAACATAAGAGTGACATTTATCAGTGATAACCAAACTTGACTGTGATCTGAACAATCTAGGAGCTTGTTAAAAAAGAGCATCCCAGCTGCTACCCTAGGCCTCCCAAGTCAGAATCTCCCCGGTAGCACAGGTGATTCAGAAGAAGGAACTGAGCGAAGTGTGATTAAAATGTGCGACTGAAACCAAAGGAGCCAAATGATAGTTTCAGGCTCCAAAACCATCTCAGTAGGTGGAGAGGTGAGTTGAACGAAAACCGAGTAAACATGGAACCATGCATTTGACTCTGAAAACCAGCTAGACCAGAAGTGGATGAGGTAAACTCAGATTAGTATTTGGCTCTGCACCCACTTGGGAACTCAGTGAACTCAGCAATTGACAGTGAGATCTCAAGCAGCAAAGGCAACAGATAAAAGGGAAGAAACCTAATCCAGCCCTACTTTCTCCAGCCCAGAAAGCATTCGCTTGGTTACCTACTGCTATTGTAACAGAAATATAAGGTGGTGTTCTTTAAAGGATAGAAATTTCTTTTCTCACAATTCGGGAGGCTAAAAATCTAAATTAAGGTTTTTTGACATGCTGATTGTTTCCAAGGTAGTTCCTGGCATTTCTTGGTTGGTTGGTTATCTTTGTATGGCATCTCCCTTCCCCCCTCCCCCAGATGTCTCCAAGTCTAATCTGCTGTTTTTATAAGTCAGAAGTGATTAGGTTTAGAACCCATCCTACTTGGGTAAAATCTAATTAACACAACAAAGGAAAACATATTTCCAAACAGGATTATACCCCACAGGAAGAGGGGTTACACTAATATAAATTAAAGGAGGAAAACAATACAATTTAACTCATAAAAAGTACCCTCTCAATGATACAGAGTGTATACTAGAGTGAGGTCAGAAGAGAGCAATAAACATGATGAAGGGACTCCTCATGTTGTGAGGACCACCTAGAGAAAAGCAGATTATTTAGCTTCAATATTCAGTCAAGTTGCATATGTCATATAGGAAAAGAGACTTAAAGTCACACGACCTTTTATCATCTTCCACAGGTATTTGTTTTAGCAAATTGAAGGTTTGTAGAGACCCTGCACACAAAAGTACAACAAAATATATATACTGACTTTGTGTTTTTGTGTCACCTTTTGATGATTCTTGAAATATTTTAATCTCTCCCACAATTCTATTGCACAAACAACAGATTACTATATAAAACACTGGGAAATCAAATTCACATGACACGCAAAATGGCCCTTCACCTTTCCCAACTGGATGTTTGTATACTGCGGGAGACAATAAGGTAGATTCAGAATCAAAGTGAAAACAATGGCAGAGAGAAAGTTTTCCAATTATAAGAATAACTCAAAGAGAAAGAAATGCTGAGTCCTTTGCTAATGATGTTGTTATGTGCATGGAGTCACTTGCGACTCATAGCGACCCTATGTACAACAGCCCTAAACTCTGCTGTATTCTGTGCCAATCTTACTGTCTGACACATCTATCCTCATTAACCCAGTCACTGAGTCAATCCATCTCATCTAGGGTCTTCCTCTCTTGTGCTATCCCTCCACCCTCCTTGCAATATATCCAAAGTATGTCAGATGGAGCTTCAGAATCCTTGCATCCAAGGAACAGCCTGGTATCACTCTGTCTAGGATGAACCTGGTTGCTTTCCTAGCAGTCCATGGTATATTCAATACTCTTCTCCAGCACCACAGTTCAAAGCATCAATTCTCCTTCTAGCATCCCTAGTCATTGTCCAGCTTTCTGATGCATAAGCAAGTAATTGTGAAGACAATGGCCTGTATCAGGTGCACCTTGGTCTCCAGACTGACATCATTACTCTTCAGTACTTTTGGACAAATCTCTGACAGCAGGTGTCTTTTAATTTCCTGGCTACTGGTACCAAGAGTGTTGACTGTAGAGCCAAGCAAACTAAAACTGTTAACAATCTCAATCATCTATCATAATGCCGTCAATTGACCCTGTGGTGAGAATCTTTGTTTTCTTGATGTTGAGCTTCAATCCATATTGAAGGCTGCAGTCCTTAACTTTCTGCAGCAAGCGCTTCAGGTCCTCCTCAGTTTCAGCAAGCAGGGTTGTGCCATTTCCATAGCACAGATTGTTGATGAGTCTTCCTTCAATCCTGATGACACATTTCTCCTCATACAGCCTAGCCTCCCGGATAATCTATTCTGCATATAGATTGAAAAGGTACAGAGATAGGACACATCCCTGGCGTATACCCTTCCCAATTTTGAACCATGCAGTGTTTCCTTACTCTGTTCTGACAACTGTGTCCTGAGCCAAGTATAGGTTTCACATAAGCATGATCAAGTGTTCTGAGATTCCCATTATTCTCAGAGTTAGCACAATTTGTTGTGCTCCACACAGTCAAATGCCTTTACAGTCAATTAAATACAGATAAATGGACATTCCTCTGGTACTCTCTGTTTTCAGCCAGGATCTACCTAACATTAGCTATAATATCATTAGTACCATGCCCTCTTCTAAACCCTGCCTGCACATTGAACAGTTCTCTGCTCATGTGCTGTTCCAGTTGTTTTGAATAATTTTCAGAAGAATCTTGCTTGCATGTAATATTAATTATATTGTTTGATAATTTCTGCACTTTGTCAGGTCACCTTTCCTTGGAATGGGAACAAATATAGATTTTTTCCAGTGAGTTAGCCCAGTGGTTGTTCTCCAGATTTCTTGGCATAATCTAGTGAGTACATCCAGGGTAGCGTCTGTTTGTTGAATATGTCAATTGGTATGCTGTCAATTCTTGGGCCTTGTTTTCTTTGCCAATTATTTCAGAGCAGCTTGAACTTCTTCCTTCATAACCACAGGCTCTTTCTCATACGTTGTTTCATGAAATTTTTCTGTGTCTATCAATTCCTTTTGGTACAATGACTTTGTATACTCTTCCCATGTTCTTTTAATGCTTGCTAAATCATTTAACATTCTGCCCAAAGCATCCTTAAGTATTGAAACTCGAGGCTTGAATTTGTTCTTCAGTTTCTTCAGCTTAAGAATTGCTGAGCGAGTGGAGTTGTTAAATATTACTGTCCTCATTGGGTGCCACCCTACGAACAATAGAGCTGAACCTTGCCCTATTCAGCATCCTCCTCCCTATCTCTGATACACTCAAGCTCAATTATATTTGCCCAATGACAAACAATTTTATCAATCTATCTTATTGATGGTCTTCCTCTTTCTCTGACTTTCCCTAAATGATACCCAAGGAATGGCCCCTCCTGAAAACAATATCTGAGACCAAGTCTCACAGCCCTTCCCTCTAAGGAGCACCCTGGCTGCATTTCCTCCAAGCCAGACTTGTTCATTATTTTGGCTATCCATGGGATACCCATTACTCGAACACCACAACTCAAAATTATTGCTGCTTCTTCTGTCATCTTTATTCACTGTCCAACCCAAGATGCATAGACAGCAATTGCAAAATGCCATGGCTAGAATCAGGGGCACCATAGTCTTTAAACGGACATCCTTTTCTTGTGAGTATTTTGGAAAGGCCCTTGACAGTCCATTTTACCAATGCAACACATCCATGGATTCCTTGACTATTATAACCAGGGGAGTTGTGAATCCAAGTAAAATGAAATAATTGATAAGCTCAATATTATCTCCATCTATCATGGTCTATCATGATCTATCAGGTGTATTGTGCAAAGCTTACTACTCTAAGTAATATTCAAATTGACAACACTTAACAACTGCTAAATGAGACTAGTGCTGATATATCTGGTAGAACATTTTTCCACTTTGCACATCACTCTTTGTCAATGTGCTATATGAGGTAACCTGAGATTGCTATGATGCTGAACCTTGTGCCATGGGGATATCAAATACCAGAATGGTTTCCCATTGTGGACAGTGTTTGGTGGAACTCCCAGTTGTAAAACAGGTTGGGAAGCAGGAGTGGCATCCACTTCCTAAACCACATGCCTCTGGAAACTCGATGAACTTGGAGAAACAGCGATTGCTATGGAAAGGCATTAGGTCTTTTGTACACAGAGTCATTATGAGTTGACCTCAACTAGATGGCAATCAACAACAACAACAATCATGATGTTGCATTTTGGTCCAGTCATGAAGGTTTTTGTATTCTTGATGATGATATGTCTCCCACATAGTCTTTGATCTTCTTCAGAATTTGAAGCAAGTATTTCAAGTCATCTTCACTTGAAGCAAGTAAGATTATGCCATCTGTTTAACACCGCTTATTGATGAGCCTTCTTCCACATTATTCTTCTTATATCTCAGCTTCTCAAATTGTTTGCTCAAAACATAGATTAAATAGGTATGGAGAAAGGATACAGCTCTGGCACACACCTTTCCTGATTTTAAACCATGCAATCGTCCTTCTGTTCAGACAAGTGCTATTTGGTTTATGTGTGGGTTTCACATAAGCAGAATTTAAGCGTTCTGAGGTTCTCAAGGCCAGCCAAATTTGTTATGATCTACACAGTCAAATGCCTTTGCACAGTTAATAAAGCAGCTATGGAAGGTACTCAATAACACTTGAATAATGCGTTGATTATGGCTAGATCTCGGCAAGAGGTGACTGGCATTTGTCATAGAATTGTTGATACTCCTTTCAAAGCAGCAGATCCAAAGATTTCTGAACAACTGCCCTTAAGCCTGTTTCCCCTGGAGATGCAGCCAGCCTTTGCATCTTCATAATCAATATGGAAGTGGGGGAAATGAATTATTTAATTATGATCTCTAGTATCCAGCTTTAATATTAACTGTAGGCTTAAAACTCAAGCCAGCATTAACTAAGTATGACAGGTAATAATTTATGCCTCTAGTGCCTCTGTTCTCCACATAATAATATTTAATGCTTCATCCATTAAAGAGATCTGATCCTTCCAGCTGTAACCTGGCTTGGAGAATTATGTTCTCGATGCTATGGTTGTTAGCTGCCTTTGAGTTTGCCCTCCACTGACAGCAACCTCATGCACAAGACTCTGCCACTTCTTGTGCCCTCTTGTGATCGGTTCGGAATGGAATGGTCATGACCCACCGGATTTTCACTGGTCAATTTTCATTAGCCAAAAGACAGAACTTTCTTCCAAGTCTGTCTTAGTCTGAAAGTTCTGCTGAAATCCACTGAGATCACAATAATACGCACAATCCTCCACTGACAGATAGTTGGGGGTTGTACATAATGTGTGTTGGTCAGGATGGGAGACAAGAATTCTATCAGTAAACCACCAAAGTTCCCATATTTACCTTCCATGTCTGCTTTAAAGTAGACATCATTGTATCTCCGTCTGTGGAACTTTCTAATTCACAGGCTGGTGCTATTGGCTCAGCAAGTATATGCTGTCCACCATGCTCAACTGTGGTTCACTGTGGAACATCACCTTGTCAAAAATTTTATCCAGCTTTGTAGATTAACCCAAAGGGCTTCCCCTTCAGCAGAGGAGCCTTTGCAGTTACCAAGACAATCGACAAGACAATCGATGCACACCACATCCTCTTTAAGAGCCCTCAAAACAAAAACCCAGTCCATGGATCATAGCCCACGGCTCTCTTAGAAACTGAGATGACCTGAGGTAACCATCTTCTGCTGCCCTCACGTGCTACAGTTGTGTGCTGGGGGAGGAAGGTGGCCATGCATGCAATGAGTATTACCTTTACCAGGTTTAAGTCACATGTTGGCCATCTCACAAGGAAAGAGTGTCTCAGAGAAGTTAATTCAACTGTCCAAAGTCACAGAGATGATAACTGGAGCAGTCAGGATGGTACAGACTGCTATAATCCTGTTTGGAAATGAGGGGTTTTTTTTTTTGTAGAGTAGACCCTAAACTTGGTCACTTCCAAGTGTAGAAAGACTAGAAAAAATACACACACACACACACACACACACACATGGCAGTAATCACATTAGGATTGTCTACAAAGCAAAGAATACCAATGAAACAAAGGATGTCTAGGACTGCTGACATGAAAACAAATGACACAAACAAGACACTGATTTAAACATTAAAACTCTAGAGCAGTGAAAGAATGAATCTATATTCTTTAAAACCACCCCTTGTGGAATCTGTGTTATAGTAGCACTAGGTAACTTGATACAATATTCTAACTGAAGTTCATTCTGCTTTTATGCAAACCCCTCTTGCAACTACAATATATGCAAACTTCTACAGGACCTGCCTGATCTGCCCTCTGACTGTCTCTTTCGCTACACCTCTTCCCTTCTTCTACCCGTGCCCTCTCCTTTCCAGCCATACTACCTTTCTTGCTGTTCCTGGGGATCAACAGGTCCTTTTTTCAGGCCCATCACACTCGCTAGTCCCTTGAACTACAATGCCTTCGGGGTCTCTCTTATTACATCAAGGCCTCTACTCAAATGCCACCTACTCACTAGTTCTCAGCACCCTTTCTCCCATCACTCTTGTTAACCCTTATCTTACCTGAAAGCATGCATTTGGCTACTAATTAACTGCTCCCACTGGCATGCAAGGTCTATACAGGCTGGGGCTTAGCATCATTCCCTGCCTAATGGGGTGAACCAGACTAGTGCTGGATGTGTGGCCAATATTGACCAAAGTGATGATGGATAAATAAATGCATGACTGGAAACCTCCTTTCTCCTCTGCTTCACCACATGGCTCCTGCTCATCAGATCTACTGTAGCATAGGGGCTCTGAATCCTCAGACAAGCCATTTCAACTTTCAAAAGAAACCTTCTATTTGCCAAGTGGGCCCTGCCTGACAATGGCCTGCTATTTCATGCCTCCCTAAAGATAGCATCGTCCGCTTTCTCTGATCTGATAACTGTGTGACACTGCCAGTTTTAGAAGTTTGTGATTTTATCAGAGAAAAGATATTTAGGGCAATCGATGAAACAAAAAGATAATTATATTTCATAAAAAGGGAATAAAACTCTTCAAAACAACCCATTTTCTGTTTACTGCTCAATGAGACAATCAGTTCATTTAATGCTTTCCAGCATCAGTTCAAGGCAGATAGAAATAGACTCTTATGTGAGGATTTTATAAAGTCATGTTATCTGGGAATTCAACCAACTAGAGAACTTCTGAAAGTGGAATTTCTGAGATTCCACTGATATATATTTCCAAGCTTACAAAAGGATTGTAGGAGAAGCAAATCATAATCCAAAAGATGGTTGGTATTCAACATAAAACTTTCCAAGATAACGTTATCTCTGTTGATAGATCTTCACTTGTCTTCATAGACACTCACTGATCCATCTCATAATGTCACCTAGTTTCTGGAGGATAATTCATTTTATGTAAACCATCTTACACTCTGTGTAAAAGCATAAAACATTACACAATATAGCTAACCCTGGAGGACATCATGCTGAGTGAAATATCTCAGTCACAAAAGGACAAATACTGCCTAACACCACTGTTATAAAGCAGGACTAACATGGTGGTCGGGGGGAAACTAAGAAAAAGTAGTAAATAAAGTAAGGTAAATGTGCAACACTAAATGAGTGAAAATCCAACTTCTCTGTAAAAGTTCGTTAAAATCCCAATTTAAAAAGCATTTGACTCCACTATGTAATCTTCATTCTGGACTCTTGTCATAACCATAATACCCAATCATATACCGCTTTTAAACTGTTGGAGTGTACTGGGGACGGGATGAGCGGGTAACAGACGAACTGTATACCAAGGAAGGAATTTTACTTTTCAAAGAGAAGAGCTAACTGGGGGTGGGGGGGGTGGGCAGGGAGAAAAATGCAACAATGAATGAATGGAAATCCAAAATCTCTGTAAATGTTCATTAAAATTAATAAAATAAAATTTTTTAAAAAGTATAGCATCAGGATGGATGGCGAAGAGATTGCGATTGTTCACAGCTTCAGTTTGCTCCGCTCCACGGTCAACACTCTTGGCAAAAGCAGCCAGGAAATAAAAAAACATATTGCAATGGGAAAGTCTGCGGTTAGGGACCTCTCTAAAGCATTCAAGAGCAACGGTGTCTCTCTGGAGACTAAGGTGTGCCTGATACAGGTCATGGTCTTTGCAATCACTTGTTATGCATCAGAGAGTTGGACAATGACTAGGGAGGATAGAAGGAGAATTGACACCTTTGAGCTGTGGTGCTGGAGAAGAGTATGAATGTTCTATGGACTGCCAAGAAAACAAACGGATCCATCCGAAAGAGGGTTAAACCAGGCTACTCCTTGGAGGCAAGGATTCTGGGGCTTCATCTGATATACTCTGAACATGCTGTAAGGAGAGACAGGTCCTTGGAGAGGAACATCATGCTTGGTAGGGTGGAGGGACAGCACAGGAGGGGAAGACCCTCTATGAGGTGGATTGATTCAGTGACTGGGGTAATCGGGATGGGTGTGTCAGAGGCAATGCGACTGGTACAGGATAGAGCAGGGTTTAGGGCTGTTGTACATAGGGTCACTATGAGGCGCAAATGACTCGATGGCACATAACAACAACAACAATTTGAAAGTAAACAGAGGGCATTTTAAAAACTTGGGTTACTTTGAGCTTTTTTCCCTAGAGTCTCTGTGAATATTGGTGTAGAAATTGCTGCTGGTATCAGAGAGTTGTTGTTTCCTGGACCTTCTTAGTTTTTCTCTCCTTTTTACAAAACTCCCTCTTGCTTCCATGGAATTGGAATTGACTCACAATTGACCCTCCAGTGAATTTTGCAAGGTTGTATACAACAGGAGAGAAGATAGTCCACCATTCTCTCTTGAAACTCAGTTCCTGTGAGTCAGACCCCACTCATAGCTGACACTCCGGCAGGTTTTCAGAGATGAGTCAGTAGTAAGGAGTTGTGCTGCCAACCTCAAAGCAGCTAGTTCAAACCCACCTGCTACTTCATAGGAGAAAGACGAGAAATATCCTCCCATGTGATTTACTGCCTCTGAGAACCTGATGGAGGGCCACCTATGAATCGGTTCCAACTCATTGGTACACAACAGCAACAATAAATCCTGTAGAAGAAAAATGCCCATTTTTCTCCTGAGGATTCAAACTGCCAGGGAGGTACAGCCTCTAACTTCACGAGAAGTCTTGGCTCTGAAGTGTGATCAGGCTCAGAGGGCAAAATACCAGAGAAATAAGAGCATGGTCTTCTAGGAAAATGTAAATTAACTTTATAGTTGATAACAAATTTAATCAGTTCATACACTCCCTGGCTTTCACAAGGTGGATGATAAAAAGCTTCGCAGTGTAAGCCAAACATAAGAAAAGATAAAATGACCAAAGTGATAGTGGATAAATAAATGTATGACTGGGGACTTCCTTTCTCCTTTCTCCTCTAGTTCACTTCTAAAGGAAGAAAGGAAAAGCAGTTCATATTCGTTTTGGATTCCAGCTCTTGGCCTCCGTAGATGTTACCGAGTAAAACATAAAGGGTAGAGATGGGAAATAACGTGGGGGAGTGAACACAGCAAAGAGCTGCATGTCTGTGTGCGGAGATCACAGGGTGCCTGCACGACTGCCTCTTCACTGTATCCTAGAACCACTGCTCTCTGCTTCAAGATCTCTCCTTTAGATTTCATCTTAAATTTGGAATATTCCTGACACTTCCAATGAGCCATCAAGTATACACACTGCTTAGCATTAACAATGACGTTATCTGATATTCAAATATGAATTTCCTTCATATCACATGTTAACACGCGCACGCGCACACACACACACATTTATTGATCTTTCTATTTATACGTCTATATATAATTGCTGTTGAATAAGAACTGATGTACAGCTGACCCTCACAGGAGGAAAGGACCCATTTCCCTCGAAACCACTGGTGCACTGGAGCAGTCACAGAAGTGCAACTGAACTCCATAACTCCACGTGGGCTACACCACCAGAACCCCTCACATACTCATGTGGTGGTCGTGGTACATATTGCTGAGTTGGAGACGGCAGAGAGCTGATCCTCCAGTAGGTTTTCAGACGCAGTAAATCATGCAGGAGGAGCATGCCCCAGCTTTTTCCCTTTGAGTAGCTAGTGGATTTGAACAAGTACCTTTGGTTTGCAGCACACCTTTTTTCATTAAGCCACCAAAGTTCCATACATATATATTCACATACATCAAATTTTTATGGCTTAGGCAATCTTCTAAACGGTAGGGGGGCAGGGGGAGAGAAAGCAGGTTTAGTGATATTTCGAAGTATCACCAAAAATCTTGTGCCAGAGATAGGTAAAGTGCTACTGGCACAGGTCACATCTGGCTAACTGATGAAACACATTCTCTGCTGTGTATATGTATTGGATACATTAGGCTCCATTCTCAAATAATCTTAGGGAATATATTTAGGTTCCATTCCCAAATAATCTGAGGGAATATCTCCCAAGAACATTTCCCTTTATTAAAGAGTTCTGTTTCTTTATCAAAGAGGAAAACTAGACAATATTTATTACATAATAAGGAATAAAATAATGACATGTAGCCTCTAGCAACCAAAACATGTGCATTTTTATTATATTCAACTTACCTTTTCATTCCATGCCCACAGTCCAATTCCAAGAAATGCTATTCCCAAGAACTAAAAGAAAGCAAAAAAGCAGTATAAGTATAGGGGTAAACATTATGTCTTTACTAACACAAATATGACAGTTTGCAATCAATTCTTTTATGTATTTTCCTGACTCTGAATTGCAACTTTTACCAGGAAATGAACTACCATAATATTTTTTGCCTAACATTACATAATTACCAAAGGCTGCAGACATGCGAGTATTCAAGACACTCATATTATTAAGAGCAATACTCGGGCAGACTCTTAAGTAAAATCAAGACATGGATAATGTTCAATGGCTGCCACCTGGATTTGAAGGGAGATTGTGATGGCTCAATGAATCTGTATCTGCTGGAGCTCACCAGAAAATAGATAGCTAGAGGCATGGATTTAGAAGATGTCTGAAACCCTGTGCTGGTGCCACTTCCCTCACCATCATGCCATCATTAAATGATCTAGGTCAAATTGGAAATGGAGAAGTCATGTCTTCAAATTCAACTCCAAAACAATTCCTAGACTCTTCTCTCTTTTAGAAGCCTATTGCAATTGATTTAGAGGGCTTTCACAATTCTTTCTGACTTCGACTCCATCCTGGGCTTCATGTGAAACATGGAGTACACGTGCACCAGGTGGGACTGGGTTAAAGATATAAAAGCACATTGGGTCTCCCCGCAGAGGACCATAGCGAACATCATCAAATATCTCATCAACACAACTCGTTGTTGAATTAGAAACAACACAATGGGTTTTCAGGAGGCTGTAAATCTCACAGGAAGAAACTGCCCATCTTTCTCCCACAGAGCAGGCAGCTGATTCTAACCACTTGCCTTTGAGCTGGAAGCTCAATTCCTTTCCCACTAGGCCACCAGAGCTTCCTTAGTTTCATTAATTAGCCTTTTGCATAGTGGGAAGGGAAAAGAGGGGAACCGGCTAGTACCCAGAAGAACTTTCCATTTTAATTAATTTTTCCTGTATTCTATCTGCTCTGAGACACCACATTTTCCCATCTCTAAAACTGGAATGTGGCTCAAAGCCTGTGGTATCTCATATTTTAATTGCTGACTTTTTCTTTGCTTGATTGTACCTAACATAGGAATGTGTTTTATAATCTGGGTGTCGTAGACTTGATGACACATTGTGCAAGGCTGTCCGCCCACTAGGAGCCCAATAATCAGTACTAGGTGTAATTGGCCATGAGGAAAGACAATTTTATTCCTCTTTCTTAAAAAAAATTAAAATAAAATGAAGCAACTCTGCATTTCCTTTTCAAAAACCAAAGTGAAAGGAGAGTGGGCAGGTTGACAGCATTTCAGTCTGATGATAGGAGCACACACCAGTTATTTTACTAACATCTTGATTAAGTTAAATGTCAGGAAGGCCATCCACTGAGAAGGGCACTCAGAGAAAACAAGTGTGTTTGTGGTTATTCTTCACAGTTCGTGGGAAATGGAGAGCCCCCCACCTGGGCAGGCTGTCATCATTCACAGCAGGGGGGTGTTGACACTTCCTAGGTAATGGCTCAGGAATCCAAATGGGAATGGGAAATAGAGTCAGTGGAAGGAAGGGAATGGAAGGAGAAAGCAAGGAACAAAAAGGAAATAAAAATGGAGTGGTAGTTTTGCTATCAACTTCCTACTTATAGGATAATCAATGCTTTCTGACCCTCAACTGTGCTGCCAACCTAAAGGCGGGTGGTTCAAATTCACCAGCAGCTCCATGGAAGAAAGATGGACAGTTTCCTCCTGTGAGATTTATAGCCTTTGAAAACGTGTCAGGGGGTCTACTATGAGTCAGTTCCTATTCCATGGTCCATAACCACAATATGCAGAAAAGCTTCAGGTTGTGCAAATAATTAACGTGCTCAGTTGTCAACTGAAATGTTGGAGGTTCGAGTCCACACAGAAGTACCTCAAAAGAATAGCTCTACTTCCAAAGAGTCAGTTCTTGAAAATTCAATAGAACACAGTTCTGTTCTGGCATACTTGGGGTCACTACAAGTGGGAACCAACTTGTGGGAACCAAGTGGTAACTGTGTGAAAAGTGTTTGTTGTTGTCCACCAGGTCAGAACTGACTCACAGCTGCTGACCCTCCAGCAGGTTTTCAGGGGCTGTGAATCACGCGGGCAGAGACTGCCCACCTTTCTCTTGCAGAGCAGCTGGTCAATTGGACGTGTACCTTTGTGATCCCAGCACAATTCCCAAGTCGTCAAAGCTTTCTGGAAAATGTTTAAAAAGGTTTTTATTTCTTTGCTTTCAAGACTTCAAACTATTTTCCCACACAGGGGGAAATACACGTTACATTTCAGGACCAAGACATAAATGAATCAGTACCTCAAATGACTAAAAAGTACTTGGTTCTCTGCAGTATGAAAAGAAAACAATGCAGAACGTCTTTCTCCTATTTCTAGGTCCTGTGAACCAGAGATCCGGCAATGGCTCATCAGGAGAACAATAAGCACTCGTCTCCTGTTCCATCTACAGCCTCAGAAACACAAGGGAGGGTCACCTATGAGTCAATTCTGACCTAATGGCAGTGAGAGAGAGAGAGAACAAGAAGGTAAGAACTGGCCAATGAACACGTGGAAGCCCATCAGATGTAGAACATACGGGACATACGGGAGTTAAGGATTCAGTTTGACATATGACATCAAACTCACCACAATGAAATGTATTACTTTCTAACTCTAGAGTTTTTCATGGGCAAATTTCTCATTACTTCCCCTTTTGATGGTCAGTCTTATATGGCAACTTGGGTAGGCTACATTGTCCAGTTTTTAAAGCAAATTGGGCTTTTAAAAGCAAAAGGTGTTGCTATGTACTACTCTGTAAATAAGGACCACCATTTATAATCAGTTACCTTAAGAAGAATGTTCTCACTAAATTGACTGGGCCTCCTCCAGTCAATTAAGGTCTTAAGAGCAGACACTGAGGTTTCCAGGAGGAAAAGAAATTCTTCCTCAAGACAGTAAGATAGATAGCCTGCCTGACTTTGCACCCTATCTTAATATTTCAGACTCAAAACTGCAGTATCAATTCTTGTCAGAGGTTAGATATACATTGTGTGCATGTACAAATCAAAAAGTCACCATCAAGTTGATTCCAATCTACACTGAACTCATGTGCTGCAGAGTAGAACCACAGGGGTTTTTAAGGCCATGACCTTTGGGAAGCAGACTGCCAGGACTTTCTTCCAATGTGTTTCTGGGTGGGTTTCAATCACCAACAATTCAATTAGTAGTCAAGCATTTACCCATTTGTGCCACTCATGTGTTCCTAGAGTTTCTGTTTCTCTAGAAAGCCCTGGTTCTGCTCTGACCCAGTATTTAATCACAGAGGAAACCCAGAACTGGGCAGGACATTGTGATCAGCCATGTCTCCTGCTGAAGAGCACAGACATGTCACAGCTGAGGATCCCAGTCTAATCACTAGCATTCACTGAAGCTCTTATTACTTGCCACATACTATGCTTACTGCTTTGCATCTACTATCTGCTTGCAGCTTTAAAATATTTTTCTAAATGTTGTTGCTACCTACTGTCGAGTCGACTCACAGTGACCCTATATGTACAAGAACCCTAAACCCTGCTCTATCCTGTGCCAACCTCATTACCTCCGACACCCCTACACCCACTACCCCAATCACTGAATCGATCCATTTCATCAAGGATCTTCCTCTTCTGCACTGTACCTCCATTTTCCCAAACATGATGTCCCTCTCCAAGGACTGGTCCCTCCTTGCAAAATGCCCAAAGTATGTCAGACGAAGTTTCAGAATCCTTGACTCCAAAGAGCAGCCTGGCTTCACCCTCTCCAGGACAAAACTGTTTGTTCTCCTAAAAGTCCATGGTGTATTATTCAACACTCTTCTCCAGCACCACAATTCAAAGGCATCAATTCTCTTTCTATCATCCCTAGTCACTGTCCTGCTTTCTGATGCATAATAGCACACAACTGCGTAGACTCTAGCCCAGATCAGGTGCACCTTAGTCTCCAGCCTGACATCATTGTTCATTACTCTGGAGAGGTCCCTCACAGCTGACTTTCCCAATGCAATTCATCTCTTGATTTCCTGGCTGCTGGTACCAAGAGTGCTGACTGTGGAACAAAGCAAACTGAAACTGTTATATCAATCTCTTCACCATCCATACGGATGCTGCCAATTGATCCAGTGATGAGAATCTTTCTTCTACTTCTAAATAAGATTTTTAATATTATGTATCTTATAGGGAACATAGAAAAGAAGAAAAAGAGGCTTAAAGAGTTTCTGTAACTTTGTTCAAAGGCATCCAGCTTCTAAGAGGAGGAGTGAGATTTTAACCATGATGATTCCGATATCAAAGTAAATATTCAAAGTTAACCCACTGCTGTGAAATCCAGTCAGGCTTATGGTGACCTTGCACCAGGTGTCTGAGGCTGTACATCCTTACAGAAGAAAACAATCTGTCTTTCCCCTGTGGAGTAGCTAGTAGGGATAAAATGCCAATCTCTTGGGAGCAGCCCAACCCTTAATCTCCTATGCCACCAGTTCTCCTTTCAAGGTAAATAGTCCCTGATAAAAGCTGAGGCATGAGAGTTAGTATTATAAGTAAGAGGCACCATGAGGTTATCATATATGTCTTCCTCAAAGAGCAAAGGGGAGCTTAGGTACTAAAAGAAATGAAAATGCTGCCTTCACATGCGGTTGGGGAACCAAAATGCTTCCTGCCAGCGCCAGCACTGGATTCAAGCAGAATGGATTCAATGGTGGTTCTGCTTTCTCCTTCTTAAATAAAGTTTTCTCCTTTCTCCTTGGCACTTATAAAGCTCCAACAAACAAACTTGCGTCAACAAATTTTAATCCAATGCTTTTACAGACAGAGAAGGACACAAAGGCTGGATTAAAAGAAGAGTCACAACAAATATCGGATGTATACTTCCAGTAATTTCTCCTTTTACTGCTGTCACTTTCCAAACGAGGCTTTAAGAATTTGGAAGAAGAATGCTAGGCGTGAAGGCGAATACTCAGTACCTAAACATGGAAGTGGTACAGGGCTGGCGGCCTCAACTTGATACATACCTTCTACACTACATCACTGGCTAATGTCCTCTCTGTTCCTCTCAGCCCATATGTTTTGTTTTAAAATCAACTTGTTCCAGTTCCAAATAATTAAACAGGGAAGAGCCAAAAAAGCAGAGACAGGCACGCCGCATTTGCAGCACTCACGTTTCCCCCCTTCCCCACTTCCTAAAGACAAGAGGACCATAAACCACTGGAGTGAGCTCATTCTGGAACCAGAGAGGCTGACTCCCCAGGAATGGGTGAGCACACCCAGAGCCAACTCCTTGTTCCACTGAGAGGGAAACAAACCTTCCCACATGGTAATTTACGCAAACAGGCACTGCAATGTTTGTCCACCCAATTTTTGATATTTCAAAATTAATAATAATTTTGCCAACATTTGTTAAATACCCTGATGAATTAGGGACTGTATTATACTGTGTTAGTGAGAAAGCACTGGGTAGTCACTAGCTCAACTGAGACACTCTCTGGGGGAGGTATCTATGATGTCCTGATTCTAGCTTCTTCTAACCAGAATGCCCAACTTTTTGTCCCTTGTGTAGAAAATGGAAATTTATCAGTAACTATTCACTTTGATGTTAGACTCAGCATGTTAGCTTCTTCACTTAGAAGTTGTATATTTTTTAGCAAAGTTGCCTGAACTCTCTAAGCCTTATTTTTAATCTTTCTTTAAAAGAATTTCTTTTCAAATTAAAAAAAAAAAAACCAACACAAACACAACAAAACAGGCAAATGAAAGAGATTCCTCCATCCATATGTTTGGCAGAAAATATTTCAACATGAATATTTTTATGTGCTACAAATCTATCCACATATGTAGTAGAAGAGCCAATGTTTTTAGGTGTTGTTGAGTTGGAACTCACTCCGTCCATGGGTTTTCAGAGGCTGTAAACTGCCCAGGATGGAACTGCCCATCTTCCTCCCACGGAGCAGCTGGTAGATTTAACTGCGTGACTGTGTTGACAGCAATGTCTTACCACTAGGTCACTAGAGCTCACTTGTCAAGTCAATGGGGTGGGAGTAGGTGGGAGGGTGTAAAATTCTTATTCAAATTAGGTGAAATTATTATCCATAACCAAACACTCTGAGAGCATTAATCTTTCCTGAGAGCATGAATCTCTCTCTGGTCATGCAGCTGCAGGACCATGTTAAGCTCAGTCAGCATAGCACAGTAAACAAAGGCAAGGTTCTACCAGTGAATAGCAATTGGGGACTTGAAAACTTCTGACAGTTCATCTAAGATGTGACCACTGGCCCGTCCCTGAAGAAGCGCGAAGAAAACCAACATCAGAATATTGAATGATCCAGAAAAGCATTAAAAGAAGATGGAAGGAGTATGCAGAGTCACTGTACCAAAAAAAAGAACTGATTGACAGAAAAGAATTTCATGAAACTACACATGATCAAGAGGCAATAGTGACAAAGGAAGAGGTTCAGGCTTCTCCGAAAGAACTGGCAAAAAACATGGCCCCAGGAATTGATGGAATACCAACTGACACTTCATCAAACAGATACAGCTCTTAATGTGTCCACCAGGTTGTACAAAGAAATCTGGAGGACAACCACTTGACCAATTGACTGGAACAGATTCCCATTCCAAAAAAAGGTGACTAGAAAGAGTGTGTAAATTACAGAACAATATCACTAATATCACATGCAAACAAAATCCTGGTGAAGATTACCTAAAAATGACTGGAACAAGAGAATTATCAGAAATACAAGCTGAGTTTACTATACGTTATAACCATTCCCACTCTATCAATAAGCAAGTTGACAAAGTCTAATGCCTTCTCCCAAAATTCAAAGCTGGGGTGCTCAAGGAGTCTGCCTCCTCTACCTGAGCTTATAACAACTATAACACCTTTTAAAGATGATAAACTGTTTGTCCAGACGCCAGTTCATGTATAGAGAAGGGCACTGAAATGCATGTGCTATGGCTTAAATTTCCTTCTGTAATTTCTAGGTTTTCTAATCACAGATAAATATTCTTGGTTAGGAGTTGAGAAATGTTGATACTGAGTGCTACGCTGATGACAGCCTTCTTCACAGAGAGATTAAGAGCCGGAGAATCTGACATTTAAGAAAAGCTGGAGAGAAAATGGCCCTAGGATGTGACTAGGCTTACTGGGCATCTGTGTTGAGAAGGCCACATTTGCTCCCCTTTCTTGGAGGCCAATGAGCAAGTCTCTTCTATCTGTTTGTTTTATGCGTTAATAAAGTTCCTCAACATCATAGACATAGGGCAGCTCCTTCCTCATTCCAAATGCTACAAAAATGTGTAACATAAGAAGCCATTCATTCATTTTTCAACTATTATTTTTTTGAACTGGTACTTTAGACAATAGAGCAACACTGCATGGTTCCAAACTGGGGAAGGTGTATGCCAGGGATGTGTCCTATCTCCATACCTTTTCAACCTGTATGCAGAACAGATCTTCCGGGAGACTGGGCTCTATGAGGAGAAGTGTGGCGTCAGGATTGGTGGAAGATCTATTAACAATCTGCGTTATGCAGATGACACAACCCTGCTTGCTGAAACTGAAGAGGACCTCATGCACTTGCTGCAGAGGGTCAAGGACTGCAGCCTTCAGTATGGACTGAGGCTCAATGTCAAGAAGACAAAGATTTTCACCACTGGACCAATTGGCAGCATCAGGACAGATGCTGAAGAGATTGAGATAGTTAATAACTTTAGTCTGCTTGGCTCCACCATCAACACTCTTGGCACCTACAGCCAGTAAATCAAAAAACTATTGCAATGGGAAAGTCTGTTGTTAGGGACCTCTCCAGGGTACTGAAGAGCAATGGTGTCACTCTGGAGATTAAGGTATGTCTGATACAGGCTATGGTCTTTGCAATCACTTGTTATGCATCAGAGAGTTGGACAATGACCAAGGAGGATAGAAGGAGAATTGATGCCTATGAGCTGTGGAGCTGGAGAAGAGTATTGAATGTACCATGGACTGCCAAGAAAACAAACAGATTCATCTTGGAGTGAGTTAAACCGGACGGTTCCTTGGGGGCAAGGATTCTGGGTATGTCTGACATACTTTGGACATGTTGTAAGGAAGGAGAGGTCCTTGGAGAGGGACATCATGCTTGGTAGGGTGGAGAGACGACGCAGGAGGGGAAGGCCCTCTATGAGGTGTATTGATTCAGTGACTGGGGTATTCAGGGTGGGTGTGCAACTCGACAGCACATAACGACAACAAGAACTTTAGACAATAAATAAGGAACAAAGAAGCAATGAGGATTCTGAGTCATAGTGTTGGGTAAGAGTACTCAACTACCCATGGACTTCCAAAAGAACAAATAACTCTATCTTGGAGGAAGTGCAACAACCGTGTTCTTTAGAAACAAGGATGATGAAACTCTTAATAGGAGGGGCCAAAAAAGAGACATCACAGTGGGGAAGGTCAGTGAATGAAAGACACTCAACAAGATGGAATGACAAGAGTGGCCCTAACAATGAACCTGGTGGAAATCATGCTGCTGCTGTTAGGCAGGGCAAGGCTTTGATCTGTTGTTCACAGCGTCACTAAGTGGGGGTGTTAACAACAAAAACAACAGCTTTGTGCCAAATAATGTTAATTTCTTGGGATAAATAGAAATTAGGAAATACAGTTTCCTAGCCCAAATGACCATTATCAGACCTGAATTTTGAAAGAAGAAGCAGCAGCAAGCTAGTTGGGGTGCAGAAAACATAAGAGTGAGACCAGAGTAGACACACTGGGTACAACAAATTGTACATGTGAAAAACACAGAACTTCCAGTGTTGTGGTACAGATAATTTTGCAATTTAAAAATCCTATGATGCTTGTATATGCATTCTTTTCAGATGTATTAAACAAACAGAAAAACCCTAAAAAAAAAAAATCCTATGATGCACAATTCTACCTGGACACATAAGGAGTCACCACCAGTCAAAGTGACTTGAGAGCAGCAAGTTCTGGATTTAAAGAAAGGACTTACTGCAAGGTATGAAGTCTCTCAATGCATTCCTTGCCATGCCAAAATATAAGCTTTCACCAAATAATCACAGATAAAAGGTAGCCCTGATAATGTTACAAAGGGCACACAGACCCTGAAAGCTAGGGAAGGCTTCTATGAGCGAGGCACTTATTATGGGGCCAGGAAGATGAAGAGGAGTTAACAGGCAAATGAAGTGAAAAGAGACCTTCAGGAATAGAGAAGAGGATGTACGGAGGTCTTGTGGTGAGGGACAAAAGGGAGATGAAAAGGTCTGGAGAATAGTCTACAGACTGGGGTGACAGGAGCACAGAGAGTAGTGATAGGAGCGATGCAAATCCCTCCCAAGGACACACAGTGAGAGATGCAGCCATGTGCTACTCTTAGAGAGAGCCTTGCAAGTCATTAAATCCAGCCATCATCACAAGTGATCAGAAGCCATCATGAAGGACCTGTTCTGTATGGCAGTCAGGGGTGCAAGCCCATTATTAGACCTGAGTTTTGGAAAAAGAAGTGGGGGAAGCTAGTTGGGGTACAGAACATATTAGAGCGAGACCAGAGTAGATACACGGGGACCAGCAGGCAATGAAAGCAGTAATCTTGTCAAGGCCTGATGGGGTCCTGGAAGGAAGGGGATGGCACTCAGAGCCATGTAGAAGAAAATTGACATTTGTAGTGATGAGTGGACATGTGGAGGGGTGAAGGCGAAAGAGAAGGGGGTGTTAAGATTAATGCATATGTTTCTGGCATCTTCGACACAGATTCTGGCTCTTCAAAATTCCATCACATGTCCCCTCTGACAGAAATAACTCTTGGTGCCAATTTTCTAAACTAGCTTAAGATCTAGTGACATTTCCAAAGGACGGTTTTCTTCATAGATTCTTCTGGCTGCTATCTGAATTCTCTTTGAAGCAACTTTCAGCTTGTGTGCGCTTTTTTCAACAGAACTTCTTTTAAAATCCAATTATTTCTCCTAGGTATTTTTATTCATAAAAATGAAACAGAAATGAACACAGTGTACATCCAGGCTCACAGGCAACTGACGTTTTCAGCCCTCTTGCCTTAGAAAACAGGAGTTACGTCAACAGCATCTGCCCAGCATCAGTGAGCTACCTCAAAATAACAAGGTAAACACGAGGGAGGAAAGGAAAAATCAGGGCAATCTTCTTCCCCAAACAGGAGCCTCAAAAATATTGTCCAAAATAACAATGGGGTGGGGGCTGAACAGAGCTCTGATGAAGGTTTAAAACAACGTTAAGCTCTGCCTGAATAAACAAGAGAGACAGTTAAAAATGTTTGTCACAGAAGGAAGGTGAGGGCCATTAGGAAAGATGTCTCTTCCTGATGTTGTGATGCATCGACTTTCACTCTGACCTCTGGCCTATAGGGATCACCAGTTCCCACAGAGGTGTGTGGGGTGGAGCAGCCCACACAGGGTGCCAAGTACGTAGGATAACAAAATAAATTATGTTTTTCTACAACAGAGAGTCCCTGTGCTGCTACACAAAAAGCTACTTATTTCAAAAAATAATGTTTATGGTGATGGGAAATTTGGCAACAATGACTGATGATGGCTGAACAGCTTTGTTAATGAATTGATGTCTCCAAATTATAAATAATTAACAATCAGCACTCATTGTAACAACAGTCAAGAAATCAAGACAGGTTGCACTGGGAAAATCTGCAGTAAAGGACCTCTCCAAAGTGCCAAAGAGCAAGGGTATCAGCTTGAAGACTAAGGTGAACCTGATCCAAGCCATTGTCTCTTTCAATTATTTGCTATGTGTCTGAAAGTTGGACAACAAATAAAGATGACAGAAGGAGAATCAGTGTCTTTGAAGTGCAGTGTTGGAGAAGAGTGCTGAGTACCCCATGGATAAATCTGTCTTGGAGGAAGTATAGCCAAGGTGCTCCTTGTAGGCACGAATGGTGAAGCCTCATATCACGTACTCTGAGCATATTGTCAGGAGGGGCCAGTCCTTGGAAAAGGGTATCATGCTGGAAAAGGCAGTGGGTCAGAGAAAGAGAGGAATAGTCTTAAGGTGAATTGACACAATGTCTGTAATAGATTCAACTTTATTAAAGGTGAGGAGTACGGCACAGGATAGGGCAAAGTTCAGATCTGTTATTCATAAGGTCGCTATGAATCACCATTAACTCAAAGGCACCTAACATCAGTAACAAACTGTATGTGTGAAAAACACAGAACATCCAGTGTAGTGGTACAGATAATTCTGCAATTCAAAAATCCTATGATGCACAATTCTACCTGGACACATAAGAAGTCACCACCAGTCAAAGTGACGAGAGCAGAGAGTTCTGGTTTTAAAGAAAGGACTCATCGCAGGGTATGAAGTCTCTCAATACATTCCTTGCCATGCCAAAAGTACAGATTATTGGAAAATTCAATATACAGAAAGCCAATCCCAATTTTACCACCAGGGCCCTATGTGACTTTGTGTGAAGAGACAAATAACTCTAACATTCATTCCAACTGTCTAGAATCCTCTTAAGATGGTGTGACAGACAAAACCCAAACGTGTAACAGGACATTCTGCCAGCATCATTCTCTCACTCTTGACTTTAGCTTGAATGGTTTCCCCAATGTGATTTGAATACAGCCTGCCTGTGCAATCAGGTTCCGTCCTTTATGATTCTGAGATTTTAGGAAACAGTTGTAAATCACTCAACCCATGTTTAGTGTGTATTCACCTGGTGCCAAACAGATATCTAAGAATATACAGAAGTAAATTACAGAAAACAGAGAAAACCCCTGTTCTTGTGCAGGTGAGATTCTATTTGGGGTGTATGGAGATACAAAGGCAGTAAAATAAACATAAATAAATTACATATGGATTTTTAGGAGATTAGAATGGTTATAAAAAAAGAGCAGTTATTTAAATAGAACAAATGGAGACTGCATAATGTAAAATCAAGATGGGAATATCAGGATTGTATCCATCTACCATACCTATTAAATCTGTATGCTGAACAAATAATCTGAGAAGCTAAACTCTGAAGACGAATGTGGCATAAGGATTGGAGACAGACTCCTAAGAAAGCCTGTATTATGCAGATACAGTACCTTGTTTGCAGAATGTAAATGTGACTTGAAACATTTACTAAAGGTCATAGACTACACAACCTTCAGAATAGATTACACTTCAACATGAAGAAAAGTCCTTACAACTCAAACAATAATCAACATCACAATAAAGTGAGAAAGGAGAAAAGTAGTCAAGAATTTCATTTTACTCAGACACAACAACCAACACCCATGAAAGTTATAGTCAAGAAATCAAGTGAGATATTGCAGAGGGCAAATGAACCATGTATTGGAACAGATGAGGGACAGAACTGTTTAAAAGATATATATATATATAATTAGGCATTATATGTAAGACAATGGTCCAGAATAAGAGGTACACCAGGAAGAGGACTGGGGAAGGAGAAGGGGGAGGTGGAGAGAGGGAGAAAATGTCACAACAGTGAATGAATAATTTTTTTTTAAGAAAAAAGCTTACAGGGAAGTGAGGAGGGAAGAAAATAAGCAACAATGAATGAATGAAAATGCACTTTTCTGTAAACTTTCATTACAGTCATAATTAAAATTAAAATAAATAAATAAAGTGCTAAACTATAAGGATGTCACCAAGACTGAGGTGTGCCTGGTCCAAGTCACAATATCTTCAACTGCTTCATCTGCATGTGAAAGCTGGACAAATGAATAAAGAAGACCAAAGAAGGCTCAAAGCCTTAAATTGTGGTGTTGGTAAAAATTACCAAATGTACCACAAACTGCCAAAAGAGCTAAAAAAATCTGTCTTGGAATAAGTACAGCTGGAGTATTCCTTAGAAACAAGGCCAGTGAGACTTGTCTCCCATACGCTGGGCATTGTATCAGGGGAGGCCAGTCCTTGGAAAGGAACATCATGCTTAGAAAAGAAGAGGGTAAGAAAAGGAGAAGATGACCCTCAATGAGGTGGACTGACAGAGTCACAGGACTGGATGAGGTTTCTTTCTGTTTTACAGAGAGTTGCTGTGACTAGGAACCTACTAAATAGTGCCTGACAACAATAAAACCAAGTCAAAGTGTCGAGATTAAGTCAAATCCCAACATGTTTCTACTTCTTAACAGTCTGGGTCATAAACTCTGGATGTGATCAGCCTCAGAACTTTAAAATCTACTGATTTTGAAATCTTGTATTAAAATTCACTTGTTCCCATCCAAGACTACTTCATACATCTTGTCTCTCCCTAAATACACTCTTTGTTTTCATATACCCCACATGGGTAGGTTTTGGTCTCAGCACACTCATTGCCGTAAACTATAGGTAACAGTTTAGGAAAGTCTCTCAATCTACACTCTCTTTTTCTGAACAGTGATGCCCATAATCAAGGGGGAGGCCCTCCAGCCCTGTCACTTCCCATTCTACCCTCCTTCTGACAAAGAATTTGACTGAGGTCAAACTCATAGACTCAGGAAGAGCAAATCCATCAATGTGAGTGGAGCCAGAGCCTCCTTCCTCTCTTTTGCAGAATTCTGAAATGATACAGTGACTTTGTCCAGCTTGGTCTACCTTACTGTAGAACAGAATAGGAAGGTGTGTGCATTATATGTACTGAAGAGTGTATATAGTTTTAAAAACCAAAAGAGTGATCAAGGAGAACTTCCATTCCTGAAGGTCTCACTACAATTCTTGTTTCTGGATTCTATTCAAGATCCCTGGTTTTCTATATTAGATAACCTCCACTTGCATTTAGTGAGGAAGCACTGGTGGCCTAGTGGAAAGAAGCTGCACTGCTATCCCAAATGCACAAGGTTCAAACTCACCAGCTGCTCCACAGCAGACAGATAGGCAATCTCCTCCCGTGTGATTAAGTGCCTCTGAAAACCCTCTGGAGGGTCAGCTATGGGTCTGTTCTGACTCGATGGCACATAACAACTCTGAGGGTTTCTGTTGTTTGCAAACCAAGAGGATGCTAAGACAATATGTAAGAGACTAGTTTCCTTCATGCTTTTTTTCTGAGACCAAACTCAACTGTTGTCAAATTGATTCTGACTCATGACCACTCCCCACCAGGTTCCTTGGACTGGAAATCTTGATGGGTGCAGACTTTCTTATCTTTCTACTATGGAGAAGGGCTTGCGGATTTGAACTGCTGACTCTTCAGTTAGCAACCCAACATGTAACACATGCGTCATCAGGGCTTCCTATTCCTACTGTCAAGTGCACTGTAAATGATAAAACATGCAGAACAGGTATGTGAGCAACAGGATTCCAGATGCTAAGTGGCAAAGTGTTGCTCCTTTCCAACCATCTAAATAGAAATACTCGTTGTTTTGAACAACCAGGCAAGCTCTTGCTACTTGATGTGTGATGGAATGCTTAAATAGCCATGTTATCCTGCCTGTTGACTGAACTTCTGAAACAAAATGATGACACTGGAATCCAGGAATAATTACTGAAATGACACTGTACAACAGAGCCTAGGAAGGTGCTCTGGAGGTCTGAGGAAAAGCACAGAAGGAAGCCTCTTTGGTAGCACCCAAACTTTTCCGTTATTACTTTTTCCTCCTTAATTTTTCCCCTGAAAGGATAACAGCTCTCTCTGTCTTTGAAGTGGGAGAAGAGTGGGGCAGGCTGTGAACCACTGTCTAGCATCCAGACAAAATTTCCTTTGGAAACTCTTTGTTAGAGTCTTAAGATTTAACATTTTGGCAAGAATTATGGATTAGAGGCCGAAAGAAGAGAAAAGGAGAGAGGTATGCAAGCAACAAAACCTAGCTGCTTCTTGGAAATGACACAGGCCAAGCAGGCACGTAGATGAACGTGAAAGATTAAGCTATCCATTTGTGAAGAGAAGCATGGAGATTGCAAGCTTATAGCTCACAGATCTTCACTTGTCTCAGTAAAGGTCGGGTTTCTGCTGCCTGGTCTACTCCATCTGTAACTCTCTTATTAGATAAAACCACAGCTGAAAACAGACCAAAGTCTGAGGAGGTCTGAGACATAACTAGAATCATTCAAATCATAGCATGGGAAGTAAGTAAATTATCTATAGACAAACATCAGCCTTTGTGGGCATAAGTCCTACTGATTCTGGTCAACAGCCACACAGGGCAACTCGTGCTAATGTCCTCTTTGAAAGGGCAATGCTCTGAGATGTGTACTGCTTTTGTACTGAAGCACCCTTTCAATTTCAAAACATCTGGGCATTTTCAAAACATCTGGGCAAAACTTGATAGTTAACACTAATAAAACCTGAAATAGATTCTTTTTCTCAGTTGTGTGTGTTTTTGTTTTGTGGTTTTTTTTAAAGTCTTTCAATGACATTAAGTTGAAACCAACTCCTAGGTGACCCTCCACTGGGTTTCTCAGGCCATAAATTGCATAGGAGACTGTCCACCTTTCTCTCACGTAGTAGTTGAAGGATTTGAACAGCCAGAGAGTCGTCACCTCCAGGTTGGCAGTGCACTTCCTGCAGCCTATGCCACCTGTGTTCCCTACAGAATAAGTGCCTCTGCCTCCCATCACAATCAAGTAGGAATTGGCTCAGAGCTGACTCTTCAGTTCATTTTCAGAGGCAATAAAATCTCCCAAAATGAGACTGCCCATCTTTTCCCCAAGGGTCAGCTTGTAGATTCAAACCACCTGCCATTGTGTTGGTGACACAACTCCTTAGCCACTCGGCCCCCAAGTCATTTACTTAGTAGATTCACACTACATTGAGCACTCTGCTAGATTACAAGAATACAGGTAATAATACAATGGGAGATCTCTTTTCTTCAGGAGCTAACATTCTAGGGGTACTATTAGATTTACAACAGTAAATCCAACCTCAAGCACAGGGAGCAGACCCTTCCCCAAGGTGCACATTATTTGCTATAGAAACTCAGTGGGCTCAGTGAGGGGGCAGAGGAAGCTTTCCAGGAAGAGGCACTTAAAGCTCATTTTAAAGGGAAAGAGAAGGAGGTCATCTTCTGCAAAATCACAGTGTGAGGCGGGGTCAGAGGGGCTGGAGAAGGGTGTCAGGTGGCGGGGGTGCAGGTGACTTCACCTTGTCATTCTGGCATTGACAGCAACAGCAGAACAAGGAACTTGTTAGAGACACAACTCTCAGGCAGCCCCAGATCTCGGAATCAGAAACTCTGGGGAACAGGTTCCCACAAGTTCTGCTGTAACAAACCCTTCAGGCGATATTGTTCTCAGGATAAAGTTTGAGAATCCCAAGGCTAGAGGACTAGCAGGGGCCTTATCACCTTGAGCTGTGTTATGATGTTGGTTACAAGGAACCACCAAGCTGTGGGAATCCAAGAAGGCTTTTCCACAAAACAGGGATGGGATCCAAATTGCATTTTAGAACAATTATTCCAGTATACCATGGAGAATAAACTGAAGGCAGAGGCCAGCCTGCAGGCAGTGACACAAGCTAGAAGGCCACTGCTGTCAGGGGAATACTTCCCAACAAGCAAAGCAAGCACAGGCTTACTTACTAAAGGCGAAACTGTTCACTACAGAGCAGCAAGCACAAGAAATGCTGTGCTTACCTTGCTTACTAAGAGTTCCCTCCCTGTCTGGGACTGTGCATTTTAAAAGATTTGATTCTGTAGGATGGTGCTGTGGGGCTGAGAAAGAGGCAGATACCAGTCACTTAACCAGGGGCAGAATCTCTAACAAGGTGGTGTTCGGGGAAAGGTAAATTCTTCAGTTGCAGATTAGTAAGACAACAAGTAAGTCTGATTATCCTGTGAACTGGATAATCAGACACCAACTGCAGTATTCTTGGGGAGAATGGCAGTGGCCTAAATCAAGGCAGAGACAGAGAGGCAATCTCTTACAAACAGAAGAAAATATTAAAGAGGAAATTCTATTGGACTTGGTGACAGGAACCAGAAGGTTATGGTCATGGGCTCTTCACCTGCATGCCCAAATGTGAGTCCTAATTATGTGATCTTAGGCAAATCACTTAACCTATACCTCAGTTTCCAAATCTGTAAAATGGCACATTAATTTCTACAAGAATAAAGATGTTTATGTCCGGAGTTTGGGGTTTGGTTTTGGGGTTTTTTTGTCTATTTAGTTCCCTCTCTGTCCTCAAAGCTATCTTGGCTCACACACCTACTGTCACCCAGTCAATTCTGACTCACAGTGAGCCTGTAGGGCCAAGGAGAACTGACCTAGGGTTCCGAGGGCTAGAAATCTTTAGGAAGCAGGCTACAGTATCTCCTTCCTGCAGGGGAGCTGATAAGCTTGAATTCCAAGCTTTTGGTTGGCAGCTGAGCTCTCTAACTGCTATGCTCCCATGGTTCCCGTTACATGGCTCACCCAAAACTAAGCTCACTGTTGTTGAGTAGTTTCTAATATACAACAACCATCCTCTCAGTTTCTGATGCTATAAATCTTTACCGGGGAAGACTGTCCATCTTTCTTCCATGGAGTTCCTGGTGGAGGCAAACCACTGACCTTTCCTTTAGCAAAATCCATTATGACAACAAGACTCCCTATACAGTCTTCAGCTGGTCATAAACAAACTGAATGAGTGAACTGTTTGTGGGAAAGAAAGAGAGAGAAATCTAAAAAAAATTTTCAGGTATGCATTTAGTTTAAGCAGTTGTATAATTTAAAAATTAGGAATGGAGGGTGGAAAATAATAGGAGAAAGACTGATTTTTTTTTTCCTTTTCAGTTCAGTTACAGACATGTGGCCACTCAGAGTAGTGCCAAGTACTCAAGTGGAAAGGTCCTGCAATACAGGTGGACAAGGAGGTTGGAAACCAAATGGTTTCAGGATTAGATCAAGTTTAGGTCACAGTCCAGGTTCCCACACTTAATAGTTGTGTAACTCTTTCCTCTACAAAATACAGAGACTCGCAGTACCTGAGCTCTGGTGGCAAAGTCCACAGGACATTGTACTGCCAACTCAAAGGGTGCATCTTTTGCTGTTCAAATCCACCAGCTGCTCTGTAGAGAGAAAAATGGGCAAGCACCTCCTGTGTAATTTACAGCCTCTGAAAACCTGCTGAAGGGCCTACTTTGAGTTGGTTACAACGTGACGGCAATGAGTAAGCTGTATCTACCTACCCGCGTGCTCCTTTGAATCAAAGACTGTGAGACTCGGTCTCACATACTTGGGGCATGCTGTCACGATGAGCCAATCACTGGAAAGGGGCATCATGGCTAGAAAAGTGGAAAGCCAGTTAAAGAGAGAAATATCCTCAAAGGGACAAACTGACACAGTGATTACCTATAATGGGCTTAACACAGCTGTGACTATGAATGTGGAACAGAATTAGGGAAGGCTTTGATCCGCTGTACATATAGGCTGCTCTGAGACAGAATCAACCTGAAGGCACCTAACAGTGAAAGCACAGAGAAAACATGGAAAAGGAGGCTAAGAGATAGAGAAGGAGCAGGAAACCAGAAAAGACTGACAATCATCAAAACTGACACACACAGAAAGAGATCCTCATCCATTTATGTATGCATTAAGTAAGGGGAAACAAGGGGCTAAACTAGTGCAAACTATTTATGTGCAATCTAGTTGAGACTGAAAAACACTGAGCAAGAAAAAGGATGAATGAAACTTTTCCTTAATTCAACCGAATCCTTAACTCCAGCCTTTCAAAGTATCTGAGCAACACCCAAAATCTGAAGAGAATGGCAATTACCAAAAAGGAACTCAGAATGGAACTGAAATCACCTTGATAAAGGCTGGTGATAGTCTTAATATAGAGGGGGAAAAACAGATGTAGTGTTATGCAATGTTCTCCACAGACAGGCAGACTGGGAGTCAGGAGACCCAGGTTATTATAATGCCAACCCATCACCAACCAGCTGTTTGAGTCACTAAGCTCAGATCTTCAAGGGTAATAACAGAGAACCTCATCCAACTACACAGAAGTGTGATGACCAGGCATTGGTGAAAGGAAAACAGTCTGAAAAGGTATCTGATATAATTAAAATGTCATCTGTTAAAATAACAGAGTAAGATACATGCTGTAAGTACAGGCTCCATTTTAAGTGAATAGTTTTGCTAGAAATCTAATCTTATTTGGTGTTTGTTTACAGAATAATTTGTGTTGGGAGATAATTCCCTTATGCTGTACAGCTAATGAGTATATCTGAAGGATATTGTACATAACCCTTTGTAATGAATTTTATATATATATCCCCCACGCAGCCTGTATGTGTGTGTATAAAATCTACATAGTAAACAAGCACTTGAAGATAAATATAGTATTTCTCTCCAGAAAAAAATAAAAAAGGTCAAGCAGGTTTGTTGACCATTGTAAAAGAGGTTCCCTCAACTCAGGGTTTCTCAACTATACACAACTCATTATCCAGTGTTGCCTGGCCCTTCTTGGGAATAGGGAATCATACCACATGAAGAGAGGATTAGAAAAAGAAAACAAAATTGCTAATGCTCAGAGATACTGTTATTGCTGTGATTAAAAAGCTCTTTGTGTCCCAGGAGTCTTGGATCTTTTGTTGGAACCTATTAAGTTAGGGCAGGGTAACTTGTTAGATGGCAAGTAGGCTAAAAACCTTGATATGAGACAAAAGATGACAACAGACTTCAGAAGAGGGGGCTAAAATCAGGTAAGAGCCACTTCCAGAACATTGTGGTGCTGAGGAGAAAAGGGCCTGCAACTCCCCAAGGGGGAAACTGCTCCAGGCAGGATACCTAGCTGCTATGAGATCAGCCACAGACCAAAGGGGAAAACATACTTCAGGTGAGGGGGCTGCAATCAGGAGAGTCACTACCAGAGCCAGTGCACTGAAGTGCTAGGGCAGGAGATTCTTGCCACTTACTCCACCTCCTATCTGCAACAAAAGCTGCTCCAGTAGGGAATCTGGTCACTCTACTCTTCAGCCCTAAGAAGACAACAGACTTCAGGAGAGGGGTTGTAATCAGGTGAGAGACTCACTCCCAGAGTCAGTACACTAAAGTTCTGGGGAGGGAAAGAAGGGAGTTGCCTTCCACACGCTGGAACAGATAGTGCTCCAGGTCAGGAACATGATTGGTGTATTTTGCGGACCAAAGAGTACATTAAACTTCAAGAGAAGAGGCTACAATAAGGTGAGATTTCTACAGGTCTGCAATGCAGACCAGAAAGTCAAACCTTCCTGCTCCACAGGCCCAAAAAGGATTCCCAATAAGAGTCGCTTAACCTCACAGATGGAACAATTTTTAAGCCTTCAACTAATGCTTAACATCATGAAGATAGAGATGTCAACAACCTAAACAGAAACAATAGGAATGGTCTAACATATATCAAGAATAACTTCACATAATGTTAAGAAAGCAGGAGGAAACTTCAGTTGGGGGAGGGAGAAACAATCACCAAAATAAGCCTCCCCCTAAAAATATAGAACATATTGCAAACCCAATGATTACCCTAGAGACAGAAGAAGGCAGATGAAATACATTGCACAATTTGATGGGTGGGTGGGACGAAGGAAATGGAAAGGATCTTTTGTGAAAAGCAATGTCTTAAAACTTTGTAAATAAATCAGAGTAATATTAAAAAATGAAAGAAAAAGCTTAAAAATTAAGGAACAAAAGTAGAATGTACATCAAAATATATCTTGGATTACTAAAATTTAGGAGATTTAATGGATTCTGTTTATGCTTGAACATATATAATATTTTAATAAAAATATTCATCTTTTCTTCATGTTCCACTATTTTTCAAATAAAAAAGAATGGTGGTGGGAAAAGAAATATATTTATGCAGAGTCATATGAACAATTACAGAGAAGGTACAAATTATGGAAGCTAGAAACAAAGCAAATAGTCCAAAGACAAGGAACCAGAAGAAATATACTGACGTAGAATTAAATGAATACCTACAGAAGAAGGTGCAAATGATAGAAAAGTGGAAGCAATAAATAAAGTGGATACTTTAGGGAGAAGGAGCCAGAAGAAATATATTGACACAGAGGAATATGAACAATAACAGAAGAATTTACAAAAGATAGAAGAATAGAAATTATAGATAAAGAGGTACAAGAATTTTAAAAAAATAACGGACAGAGACGGTACAATCAACACAGCAATGAAATAATAGGAATGCATGAAAAAGCAATCCAAACTATCAAGACTGAAATGGCAGAGGTTTCCAACAAGCAGGAGGGACAAACAAGAATCTCAATAGAAACATGCTAGAAGAAAAATCAGAGATGAGATGGAAGGACAATTAAAAAAAGATTAGAATCATGTAGGATAACATCAAGAGGAACATATGTATGATCAGAATTCCAAAACACAAGGAAGGGCAGGGAAAGCACTGAAAAAACTGTGGAAGAGGTATGGGAAGAAAACTTTCCAGGTATCATGACTAGCAGATCCACATTTAAGAAGCTCAGTAAACTCCAAACAGACTAGTCCCCACAAGAAAAACATCAAGACACAGTCAAATTCTCCAAAATCAAAGAAAAAGATAGAACCCAAAATGCAGCATAGAAAAAAAAAAAGAGTCACCTACAAAGGAGAATCAATAAGATTAAGTTCTGATTTTTCGGCAAAAACGATGTGTACAAGAAGACAATAGGATGATATATACAGAAGGTTGAGGAAAACAATTTCCAGTCAAGAATCCTGTATCCAGCAAAGCAGTCTATCATATATAAGGGAGAAATTAGGTCATTTGCAGAAAAGCAGGAACAAAAGAAATTTGTGAACATAAAACCAACTCTACAAAAAATTCGAAGGGAAATCCTTCACACAGAAACATCAAATAAAAGTGGACAGAACACAGTAACGAGACACAACAGAAAAACTAAATGGCAGCAATAAAATCTAGCCTATCAATAATCACACTTAATGTGAACAGATTAAATGCACTCATCAAGAGCAAAGGAATAGCAGAATAGATAAAAAAAAAGAAAAGCTTATCAATATATTGCCTATAAGAGAAACACATCCAAAAACAAGAAAATACAGACTAAAATTCAAAAGATGGGGGAAAATATATAAACTAATGACACCCCCAAAAAGCAGACTTGGCATGACAATACTAGTCTCTGATTAAATATACTTCAGAATGAAAATCACCATAAAGATATGAAAGGGTACTATATAATGATTAAAGACAGAACAGGTCAAGATGATGTAACCTTGGTCAACATCAACACAGCAAATGACAGACTTGCTAAATACATAAAGTTTAACAGACTTGAAGAAAGAAATAGACAGAACCACAATAGTGGTAAGAGAATATACACACTACTCTCACCAAAGGATAGATCAACCCAAAAGAAACTTAAGACAAAGAAGAACTATGCAATCAGCCAACCTGACCTTGTGGATGTAGTCAGGGTACCACACCCAATTAAAAGTCAATGTATTTCTTCTCAAGTGCATATGGTACATTCTTCAGTATTGATACAATAGTAGGACACAAGGCAAGCCTCAACAAATTAAAAACCACTGCAATAAAACAAAGTATCCTTTTAGGTCACAATGCTATAAAACTAGAAATTAATGACAAGAGGGTAAAGCTTAAAAAAATCAGACAAATAGAAGCTAAATAACACTCTGCTGGAACATAACTGGGTTATAGAAGAAATAAAGAGTGAAATGAAAAGTTCCTTGAAACAAATGATAATGAAAATACAATATGACAAAACCTCTGGGATACATCTAAGCCAGTCACTCCTCAGGGGTGGTTCATAGCAAAGGCAAACATAAAAAAACCAAAGCAGCAAAATTAATGACTTAACACCTCCACCAAATAGAAAAAGAACAATAATCTAAACCTACAGCCTCTAGAAAAAAGGGAAATGATAAAGATAAGAGCTGAAATCAATGAGATAAAGAACAGAAAGACAATTTGATACCATCAACAAGACTGGAAGCAGTTTCTCTGAAAGGTCAATAAAATGGACAAAGCATTGGCAAATTTAACAACAACAACAAAAAAGATGATGATGACAACACAAATAACTCAAATAAGAAATTATACAGGTGTCATCACAACAGAACAAGAGGAAATCAAATTGATTATCAGAAAAGCTATACTCTAAAACCTACAAAAAATAGACAAATTCCTTAAAACTCATGCCCTACCCAGATTGACATGAATAGATAGAGAACATCTGAATGCACCTAACATAAATGGTGACATTAAGGTCATAAAAAGACCCCCACAAAACGATCATCAAACTCTTCTTAAATTCTTAAAAAAAAAAGAAAAAGAAAAAGAAGGATCACTCTCAGAGTCCCATCAATGGGATTCCTCTACAGTAACAAAAAAAAAAAAAGAATAGGTAAGGAAACTAAGTAAGTAATGCCATTTACAATACCCAATCACAGAGAGATACTGAGGAATAAACCTAACTAGAGACACAAAAGACCTTTATATAGAAAACTACAAAACATTACTTAAATAAATGGAAAAATGTCCCTGTTCATGGATAAGAAGACTCAATATAGTGAAAATGACAATCTTGCCAATAGCAATCGGCGTGTTTAATTCAATCCCAATGCAAATATCAAATCAATTTTTCAAAGAGATAGAAAAGGTAATTGGAAAAGCATTTGGAAAGGAAAGAGACCTCAAATAAGCAAAACACTTCTGAAAAAAAAAAAAGAGAAGTGGGAAGTATAGCACTCCCTGATCTCAAAACTTACTACTACACAGCTATCATAACCCAAACAGCATGATACTAGTACTATTGCAGACACACGGACCAGTGTAACAGAATCAATAACACAGAAATTAACCCATCTACCTACAGTCAATTCCTTTTGATTAATCATGCTAATGCGAAACCTATACTTGGACCAAGAGGCAGTCATCAGAACAGAGCAGGGCAACACTGCATGGTTCAAAATTGGGAAGGGTGTACGCCAGGGATATGTCCTATCTCCATATCTTTTCAACCTGTATGCAGAGCAGATTATCTGAGAAGCTGGGCTCTATGAGGAGAATTGTGGCATCAGGATTGGTGGAAGATCTATTAACAATCTGCGTTATGCAGATGACACAACCCTGCTCGCTGAAACTGAGGAGGACCTCATGCACTTACTGCAGAGCGTCAAGGACAGCAGCCTTCAGTATGGACTGAGGCTCAATGTCAAGAAGACAAAGATTCTCACCACTGGACCAATTGGTAGCATCAGGATGGATGGCGAAGAGATTGAGATTGTTCACAGCTTCAGTTTGCTCGGCTCCACAGTCAACACTCTTGGCACCAGCAGCCAGGAAATAAAAAAACGTATTGCGATGGGAAAGTCTGCGGTTAGGGACCTCTCTAAAGTGGTCAAGAGCAAGGGTGTCTCTCTGGAGACTAAGGTGTGCTTGACACAGGCCATGGTCTTTGCAATCACTTGTTATGCATCAGAGAGCTGGACAATGACTAGGGAGGATAGAAGGAGAATTGACGCCTTTGAGCTGTGGTGCTGGAGAAGAGTACTGAATGTACCATGGACTGCCAAGAAAACAAACAGATTCATCCTAGAGAGGGTTAAACCAGGCTATTCCTTGGAGGCAAGGATTCTGGGGCTTCGTGTGACATACTTTGGACATGTTGTAAGAAAGGACAGGTCTTTGGAGAGGGACATCATGCTGGGTAGAGTAGAGGGGCAGCGCAGGAGGGGAAGACCCTCTATGAAGTGGACTGATTCAGTGACTGGGATAATCGGGATGGGTGTGTCAGAGGCAATGTGATTGGCACAGGATAGAGCAGGGTTTAGGGCTGTTGTACATAGGGTCGCTATGAGTTGCAAACGACTTGACAGCACATAACAGCAACAACAACAACACCTACAGTCAACTGGCATTCTACAAGGAAACAAAATATATCAAATGGGGAGACCTCAGCAAATGGTGCTGGTAATATTGGACTTCAACTTGCAGAAAGCTGAAGCAGGATCCAAATCTCACACTATACACAAAAATCAACTCAAAGTAGATCAGACAAATAGGCGTAAAGTCCAAAACCAAAGAATCATAAGAGAGAAAATGGGACCAAACTTAAAAAAAACCCAGCCTATAGTTTTAAAAGGCTGGCAAATAAAGCCAGAAATGCACTAATAGAAGAGGATAACATCCATAAACAGAGCCTTCTGAAGATTAAGACCCTGTGGTGCATCAAAACCTTTTTCCAAGAGAGTGAAAAGAAAACCTACTGACTGGGAAAAAACATTTTGCAATACCATCTCAGATAAGGGTCTCATAAGAAAAGTTCACAGAATACTACAGGGACTCCACAAGAAAAAGACTGCTAACTATTACAAAATGTGCAAAAGATATGGAAAGACCTTTCACAGAAGTGTACATCTGGATGGCCAACAAACACCTGAAGAAATGCTCAAAATCACTAGCAATAAGAGAGGCAAATAAAAACCACAATGAGATACCATCTCAATCCGGTAGCAATGGCAAAGTTTAACAGGATGGCAAGCAATAAATGTCGGAGAGGATATAGAGAGATTGGAAGTTTCATACACTGTTGGTGGGATTGTAAAATGGTTCAACAACTATGGAAGTCGGTTTGGTGTTTCCTCAAAAAACTGAACACAAAAATTCCTTCAGTCCCAGAGCTTTTCCACTACTAGAAATATACTAGAAAATAGAACGAGACACAGATTTATACACCAACATTCATAGCAGCATTATTCACAATAGCAAGAAAAATGGAAACAGCCCAAATGTCCATCAACAAATGAACGCACTGAGAAACTGGTGTACATTCACATGATGGAATACTATGCAGCACTGAGGAGAAACAATTTAAAAAAATATTATATGAGAGAGCCTAGAGACTATTATGCTAAGTGAACTCAGTCTCACAAGGACAAATACTGCATAAGACTATTATTGCAAATATAGAAGGAGAACTGGTAAGATGTGTATAAAAGTCCTTATTAGGGCAAAGGGGAAAAGGGCAGGGGGCATGAAGGGGTGGGAATCGGGAGGTTAAAGAGTTTGGTGGAGAAGGGAGGGGTTGAAGGTTAGGAAAGATCCAGAGGGGACCTGAAAAGATGGTGGTAATAGTGTGCATAGCTCAACAGTGACTGATTTTATAAAACTCAATGTATGGGGATGATTATATGAAACACAATGTGAATGAAGGAATTGTGTGAAATAAAATATATATGAATTTTGTATGCAAATCAAGATAAAATTTCAAAAAGACATATAAAAATATTTTTAAAATATAACCTTGAAACTAGAGTATTCTTGTTTAACATAAGAGGGGCTAGCATTTCTTTCTCACCACTCAGGAAGTTCTCTGGCACCTTGTCTTGCTCTGATCTGCCCTGGTTGGAAGGCAGTGAGGTCAGTGTGGAGATGTGAAGTACCAGCTATTTCTGGTATTTCTTTTTTTAACCTAACACAAATGGTCTGTGCTCCTGTGTGGCTGTACTGCTTTGCTTTTTGTTTCATTTCTTCTGATTACATCTGCTTTCATTTTCTAACAAGCATGACATTTAAAGATTTAAAGAGAAAATATGACTCTCCCTGTTATTAAACAGACACCTATCTTATAATTAATGTATAACTCTCTCATCAGAAAATATTTAATTATGATACTAAAAATATTCCTAAAAAGACCTGCATGTTCAAATAAATTTATGTAAATATGTAAGGTTTCCAGAAATAATTATTCAGGAATGTTATTGTTATGTACCACTGAGTCAGAACCAATCCACAGCTGATTCTCCAGAGGTTTTTCAGAGGCAATAAATCAAACAGAAGGAGACTGAGTGGCCATCTGTCTCCCATGGAGCAGGTAGTAGATTTGAACTACATGTCTTTGGGTTTGCAGCACAACTCCTTGCCACTAAGCTATCAGCACTTCCCTACTAGGCAAATAAAACTTCAGTTTTCTGGACATGATGCAGAATGTGTTGAACTATGCTTGCTTGTCAGCTCCCAAGGTCTGTCTGTGTCTGTTTGCCTGTCTCTTCTGTGTGTGTGTGTCTTTCACACTCTCTCTCTCTCACATACTCACACACACACACACACACACACAAAAGCACTACCCAACACTTTATTCAGCATACACTGACTTTGTAAAATATTTTCTACTAGTTTATTTACAAAATTCTAATACATTTTTTTCAAGAACAAATTCTTTCAATTTCCCTCACTCTCCCACCCATCAAATTTTACAACCACATGATTAATTTCCCCCCTTCCCCCACATCCTCACCCTCTGCTTCCAACCACTCTCATCCCTCTTGGATCCTTATATTCACTCTACAATAATGGTTTTTAAATAGTATTTATCCTTGTGGGGCTGAGTTAGCTCACTCAGCATAAAGCTCTCCAGTCCCTCCCAGGTTAGGTAGTAATTTAAAAAAAAAAATCATTGCTCCTGCATGCTGCCTAGTATTCTATTGTGTGAATATACCATAATTTCTCAATCCATTAGTTTGTGGTTGGATATTTGGTCTGTTTCCATATTCTTGTGATGGTAAATAATGCTGCTATGAACATTAGTGTAAGAATCTCCGTTTGTGCCTCTGTTCTCATTTTATCATGGTATATTCTAAGGAGTGCAATAGCTGGGTCAGATGGAATTTCTATGTTCAGCTTTTTGAGGAAGTGCCAAACTGCCTTCCAGAATGGTTGTACCATTTTACAATCCCATCATCAATGTACAAGAGTTCCTTTCTCACCACATCCTTTCCAACATTTATTACTTGCTGCCCTGTTAAACTTTGCCACTGTTATTGGCATGAGATGGTACCTCATTGTGGTTTTGATTTGCATCTTTCTTGTTGCCAGTGATTTGGCACATTTCTTTATGTGTCTATTTGCCAATTGAATATCTTCCTCTGTGAAAAGTCTTTCCATATCTTTTGCCCATTTTGTAATTGGGTTATCAGTCTTTTTCTTGTGGAGGCCCAAGAATATTCTGTAAACTTTTGTTATAAGACTCTTGTCTGAGGTGGTATTACCAAATGTTTGTTCCCAGTCTGTAGGTTTTCTTTTTACCCTGTTGGAAAAAGGTTTTGATGCACACATGGATTTACTCTTTAGAAGGTCCTATGTATCAATTTTATCCTCTTCGGATTGTGCATTTCTGGTTGTATTTAGCAGTCTCTTCATACCTTGGACGAGCACTTCTAAGCTTAATCCCAGTTTGTTTCTTATGAACATTATGGTTTTGGGCTTTACTCCCAGGTCTCTGATACACCTTGAGGTGATTTCTTACACTGACTTTTTACTAAAATTTACATCTCTTTAAAAAGAAATTTTACTGATGATTTAGTTAACAACAAAACATGCACTGTTATTGAGTTGATCACAGCATATAGTAAACCTCCACTGGGCTTCTGAGTTTGTAAATCTTTATGGGAGGAGACTGTCTAACTCTCCACTGAGGAGCAGCTGGTGGATTTGAACCAGTGACCATCATATTGTGCACTAAGCCACAGGAGCTCGCTCTTTATTATACTAACAAAGGCATCCGGGAAATCAGCTTTGAGAGCCTCAAGTTCATATTATACCGGGAAGCTGAATCTTTTCCCAGTGGGCTTTTGAAATGCTAAACACTGACAGAAACATGCCACATCCTAGAAATGCTATGTACACAGAGGCCTATTAATAGTTATCACAGAAGTTCTAATTCTGATCAAATCAAACAATCACAAAAGCAGTGATGGCAGGTGCCTGCATTTCAAGCTCCTTGCTACCATTCCATACTCGGGCTCAAAATCCCCTTAGTGTTTTTTGTTGGATTGATAATTCTTTTTGATGCTTTATGCTTTTTTTATACTACTAAAAAAAAATCATGATAGAGGAATACAGGATCCTGGGAGCACACCCAGGAGATCCAAATCCATTGATTATCATGTGAAAGGAGGCCTGGAGGCAATTAGTCTTTTGTTGTGGATGACAAATAACCTCCACATAAAATGTTCTATACTCTGAGGCAACTTTGATCGGTCTTCCTGGCTCACTGACTCACAAAGGCTGAGGGAGGGGGGCTATCTGAAAACAAAGGGGCAGCCTGACGGCACCATTTAGTTATTTATTCTGTATGTTCAGCTCAGTTTTTCCTCTTTCCAACTTTTCATGACACTATAAAAAGAAATGGAATGGATTCTTTTCAACCAAGAACATCAGCCCTGAATACTAAGAAGGAAACTGTTGGCTTAACACAGAACCCGCATGAGCTACTAAATATCAACCTGCTGTGTGTAGTTTGCTAGGTATTTTAAAGAGGGGACGGGGTTCTGACAAATTACTCTTTTAAAGGTTCTTTTATATGTAAGAGTTTATTTCACAGGCTCTAGGAAATTAATTTACGTAAAGGACAAGCTGTAGCCAAACCATTCACAGCTTCAGGATGGAAGGCTGGATTCTTAACAGCAGCCAAGAGGCAAAGCGTTGGACAAGTTCCACATATGTACACACTGGAATTTTCCTTCTGCACTAGAGTTGTTTGGAAGACTGTCATGATGAACAAGGGTGTGACTGATGTGAATAAGTTGTACTTAACTTCTTCTGGTATAAAAACTCCAAGTTTTTGTTCTCTGAACAAAAGCAGCATTAACTTAAAATAATGTGAAGATATCATAGCCAAAGATCCAGATGCCTCTAGAATGATATATTCATTACGATGAATGTAAAATATCAATATAGAAATAAGAATTAGATCTTAAAAACAGGCACTCCTCACCTTACTTCACCGCAGTGGAGTCAGAACTGATTTACAGATGACCCTCCAGCAGGTTTCGGGGACTGTCAACCACTCGAGAGGAGAGCACTCATCTTTCTCCAGCAGAGCAGCTGGAGGATCTGATTCCAAGGCCTTTAGGTTGGTAGCACAACACCCTTGCCACTAAGTCACCAGCGCTCTCACAATAGGAACAAGATATTTACAGACTAAGGTTCCTGGATAATCCCAAGTCAAAAGGAACATATAAATACATAAAGGATTCTGTGTACATATTAAGGCACCGGAGCTCCCTATGTGTATAAACACACACACATACGAATTTTTAACACAGTCAATTGGGCATGGCCTTTATGACAAACTTTAGTTCAAAGCTGGGCCCTAGCATTAGTAGATAGGACACTAGTTAAGTTACCTAACAGAGACTCAAGCTTTTTCCCATGTAAATGGAGAACGCAATAGCACCCCCAGAAGACTGATACAAGAATTAAGATGCACAGTGCCTCGTGAAGAGTAATCAGGTGTTGTAGTCTAGCTGATTTTGCTTCATGGCAATGTATTTGAATAGAACTATGCTTAAGATTCTCAATGACTTTTTTAAAGTACTTTCTTTTTTAAAATTATATATATATATGAAGACATTTTTAGGAAGTGGACAAGCTTTTGCTTCTAAGGACCTTTAAGTGGGCTTGAACCTCCAACTTTCACTTAGCAGCTGAGTATGTTAATTAACATTTGTACTTCCCAGAAACTCCTTGGGTATAGTCTCAGTTCACTGCCAGTGAATCAGAACCAAATCAGAGCAACCTTCTGCTGGATTTCCAAGGCTGTAAATTACGCAGGAAGAAACTGTCAACACTCTTCGTGGAGTGGCTGGTGAATTACAGACACCTGATAAATATATTATCACTGAAATTTAAGATATAATTAAAATAATCTCTTCCTGAAGCACTGTACAGGCTCGCATTCCAGTAAATATAAAGCAACTATCATGTAATCTTTAATTATTCCATTAATCTAGCATATTTTTCTTAAAACTGAAACAAGATACACTGTGGGAGAACAAAAGATTGCAAAAAGGATATTAAATCTTTACTTTTTATTTTTTCCTTTTTCAAGAATTTTTTTTTCATTCTCAATATAAAATCTCTTAGAGCTATTTAACCAGAGAGGGTCGCCATGGGAAAGTAAACTGCTGACAGCATGTATTAGGTTCATGTTAATTTATAGCAGTAGCATAATGCTTATGAAAAATAAGCTGGCTACAAGCCCACAGTTTGCCCTTGAGCCTCAGCCAGCAGGGAAGACTCATGCAATATGATTAGTGAATGAAGAGACCCTGGGTGATTAATTAGTGCTCCATGTCACCGCTATCAGATGGGCGTTCAGCCAGTAACGTAAAACAAGCCACCTGAATTTAAGTTCCTCATCTCAAAACTGACTTCCATGTGAGCATGACTTCGTCAAGCACTTTTACTACAGATGGAAAATGTTCTCTAAATCTCTTCTCAGACTAATCCTGCTTCCTTTGACACATATTTCAGCTCTTCTAATGGCAGGATAGGTGGGAAGGAATCTAAATGAGGAAAGTTCTTGTCTGCAAATTCTCTGAGAAAAGAATCAAATTCAACTTATTGAACAAGTGCCTAGAACTGTGTGATGCTCCTAGTTATTAAAAACAATCTTCTTATGAACATATCTGCTATCTCACACAAATGCACAAACACCAAAAAAACCCCTGCAAGGTCATCAGTATTATTAAAAAGAAAGTTGTACAAATTGTACACCATAAAAGTCTCATTACTGTTGAATCAAAACCAACTCAGTTGAAACTGAAAGCTGATCTTCCATTGGCCAAGTTTCCAAGACTGTTAACTGCTCATCCTTTTCTTACGGAGCCACTGGTGGTTTTGAAACACCAGAGAGGCACCACCTATGGGTTAACAGTGCAACTGGACACAGCCAGTCAGCAAACATCAAGACACCAAAGCACTGTCATTGAGTTCATCATGACTTATGTAGATCCCCCGCCACCCACTGGGTTTCAAGGCTGTAAATCTTTATAGGAGGAGATTGCCCATCTTTCCCCTATGGAAAACCAGTGGGTTCAACTGCCAGCCTTCTGATTAGGAGAATGACAAGTATGCACCATGCCACCAGCACTTTCAAAGTCTACAAGGTAAACCCAATTACACACACAACCCTCTCTTCTCAGTAATAAAAACATTAATCTACAAGGGCATACAGGTAGACAGGCAAGATAAAAAAGATATAGGCAGGGAAAAGGGACTTATCCATGACCATACATAAAGTCTGATTGACCAAAAGAAAAAAAAAGTGCATCAGTAACTCTTGAACTTCATTAAATGTTAACTATAAACTAGTATGTATTTTATCAATTTATTGTTAAAAGGCAGATGTTGCTAAGTCCAGAGTTATTAGTTTATAATGGATTGAACAGTTCTGTAGTATCTATTACAAATTCAGTCAAGATTCTTAAACTAAAAAGGGAAAGAAAGACATTTCCTAAATTAAATCTGTCTTTTTAACTGAGTTCAACCTTTGGGTGGATAATTTATGTAAATATGATAGGGTCTTGCACTTGTCTGAATCACATCATTACTCAGGATTTCCAAACTGTACTCCATGGGTAAGCAACAGCATACAGTTATGACATCAATATTCTACTCTGATCTATACCGCATTTTATCACTGTACATAGAAAATTGCACATGAATAATAAGTAAAACACAGCCTATTAAATATTCTTACATGTAGGAGCTATAGGTCAGAGAGCTCCCACAAACATGCATGCACATACATATAATCCATATTTATACTATAAAATATAGGTTTCAAAGACTAAAATCACTATACATTATAGGCTACAAACCCAAGGCCAAGGCTTAGGTTGGACTTAACATAACAGAGGTTGTTGTAGCTAATCTTTGATCATAAAGTGAAAAGAAGTCTCCAACATGGAGCATTTTAGAAAATAGGAAACTGAGAAGCTCCATGTAGAAGCCAGAACCAAAAATCTTAACTAAATATCATTTCTATTTTAGATACACAGGAATTCAGGACAGCCCAAATGAGGAAAACATCAGATGGAGGCAGTAATAATGGCAAGAAGCTCCTCTTGTCCCAAGTGTACAGACAGACTCTAACTTTATAATGTTTATATGTCATCACAAAGATAGGGAAGCATACAGAACACCAGGTAAACACTTCTGAAGACTTCAGTGGACAAGATACCCTGCTAGGTGCTGAGGTTGATAAATCATAGCCCCACAGTAGAGACATAAAAACAGTCCATGTCTTTATGGCACTAGCAATGTACTATCGTAAGAGATTAATTATAAAGCAATACTTAACACAAAAGCAACAAGCAGGAGATGTCATAAGTAGGATTTAGGTGGAAAAAAGTTACATTCTCCAAAAGCTACCAAGATGTAGGAAGACAGGGGGCAGGTGGGTGAAGATAGACAATGGAAGCTGGGTATGAGTCTCAGGGGAAGGATAGAATTTCAAAAGGCCTTCTAAGGTAGAGTTGTCCAAACTATAGGCTACAACCTGTTTCACATCATTTTAAAGGGCTAGGACCACCATTTACCCCTTAATTAAATAGAACATAATATCTTCTGTGAGGCTGAGAGGTCTTAATAGGTTTTTAGTGTTTTAACTTCTATTGACACCCACAGTGTTTAGTACCTTACTAAAATGATCCCACTTACTGGTAACAGCTACTCTTTAAAGTATTATTATCTCCATTATAAAGGAACTCTGGTGTCTTAGTGGTAAGAAGTTACACTGCGATCCCAAAAGCACATGGTTCAAATTCACCAGCTGCTCCACAGGAAAAGGCTAGGCAATCTCTTCCCATGCTATTTACTGCCTCTGTAAACCCCCGACTTGATGGTAAACAACAACATCTCCATTGTAAAGGAGAAGACTGATGATTAGACAGATTATATATTCAGTCTATGAAATGAAGTGTCAGGTCTTTTGTTCATGGAGTCGCTATGAGTTGTGCTCAACTTGAAGGCAATCAACAACAACTACAAAATGAAGCTAGGGATTTTGACTCCCAAGTTCATGACGCTTAAAAATACCAACAAAACCAAACTACAAAATGATGAGAGCCGGACTATAAGAATATTAATCTACATCTTCAAACAACTAAACTAAGTATCTTATACTACGTTACTTGGCCACTCAGTTTCACACTATAAAGTCAATTTAAGTATGCTTTGAATCTGTGGCAAAAAATGCACGTCATGCCAAACCAAGAGTTAACAAACCTTAAAAGATTTCTGTGAAGGTTCTTACTTTTCAATAGCCACAGTAGTATCCTCTTTACTTGACTCTCCAGAAATGCAGTTAATGACTGTTATCACTTGAAAAATGCTTTGAAGGAAATACGAAAACAGGTGCAAATGCAGAAGTCTGTCTAAAGCAGAAATGCTAATATAAAAGAAGCAAGCCCCTGCTTTCCTCAGCTTCACTCAGTTCAGCCCTCTGTTCACATCCTGATGCTTGAAGGTCTGATTCTACCTACCTCCGGTAACAACTGGGCGACCAACGGTGTAATCTGTTTAGAGCACAGAGCTGCCTAGGAAAGAAAAGCTGCCGACAGCCCGGATATTATCACTGGGGGAGGCTGAGAACATGCCAGCAGCCCGCTTCTTAATATAAAATGGTGAAAACGAAATAATCGTATCTGGACTAGTGCTATGTGTAATTGAAGGGGGGGATATAAGAAGTTGGAAATGGCTACTTCTTATTAAGAAGGCATGGAAGCTGCAGATACTGAGCAATAAAAGCGAGATTTCTCCTAAAAGACCCATCACAAACAAGAATCCACCAAAGTGCCTACATAGTTCCAGAATAACTGGGTTGTCCACAGGACAGAGAAGGCAGAGGGTAAAAGCCATCCTCTGGCCACCATATGAGCTGGACAGAGATGTGTGCTGAGGACCCAGCAAATCAGAAAAATCAGCTTGTACACAGGGTCCTGCTCTCCTCTGAATGATCTATTTTAATGTTTCTAGACTAATGAACGGACCTTCTCCAAAAGAACACTCTCACAGACATAAATTGGACATAATATGGACATAAATTGTTTTTATTAAAATAATCTTTAACTGGGTGCAAACATAAAAGAAGATATAAAGTCTCAAGTGAAATTCTAAATCAACTACAGAACATTCTCAAAAGGAAGGAACTCCAACTAGCCACAATAATGAAGTTTAACAGACGATGGAGCATCCAGCCTGATTCTATATTTAATGTGATTTGGTATTTTGACTCTCACAATGTTTATATAGAGAGCACCTGTTTATACATAAGTATTCTGAACAAAACATGGGGCAGGGGCAGGGGAATCCCAAACACTCCCTTGAGGCTAGACTGAGATGATAAGACCTTAACCCTAAATCAATGAACTGAAATCTTCTTCCGTCAACTCAATTCTAAATTACAGTGACTCTTTACAACAGAAGAACTGCCTCACAGGGTTTCCATGTAAATCTTTATAGAAGTAAACATCTTCCTCCCTCACATCTTTCTCTAACCAAAAGATCAGGTTAAGCTACTGATCTTGTGCTTAGCAGTCCAGCACCTTAACCACTGCACCACTAGGGCTCCTACTTAGCCTAAGAGCAGTAGACAGCGATGAGGTGACACATGAAGTCTGTGAAGCTCTATCGTTTACGTAAATGAAGACTGTACTACAGCATTATTGAAACGTACATTTCTCCTGAAAGAACTGTAATATACATTAAATGGGTGTCTAATCCAATCAAGGCTAAAGGGAGAAACATTGTTTTCCACTGTGTATTTTTCAGCTATCCTTTCTGCTAAAAATGAATCACATTGCAAAGTGCATGCATGAGGCCTGAATCTGCCTGATACACTTACTAGAAGCAGATTGGTGTGGTAGTGACGGCTTTCAGTTTACCATGATCATAGAGCGTATCACTTTTCATTTGCTATCTTATTCAGTATTCTCAATAACCCTGCAGGCTATTATTATCATTCACACTTAACAGACTGAAAAATTGACTAAAGTCACAAAGACAAATACTGGTGAAGCCAGGACTCCAAACCAGGAAGCCTTACTCCAGATTCCAAGCTCTGAGACACAAACAATTCTAAACCTCTGAAGCCTCCAGCAGTGCACAGAATTGTGACACCGTTTGGGCTACACCCCGGAGCACACAGACGCACGCAATGCTGTCCATATACAGTACAATATGGACATGTTCACATATACAGTAAACCACAAGATACTAATATTTTAATACCTACTAGACATCTATCTCCATTCTGTTTCTACACTCAACTTAGTGTCCTCAAAGTGTAAAGAAATCAGAGCCTTTTCTTTTAAGCTAGTTGTTGTTGTTGCGCCTATGAACCTCGTAGCTGACCCTCCAGTGGGTTTTCAGAGGCAATAAACTGCATGGGAGGAGACTGTCCATCTGTCTCCAGTAGAACAGCTGGTGGATTTGAACCACATACCTTTGTGTTGACAGCACAATTCCTTACCACTAAGCCACCAGAGCAAGATCTTTTTCAATGTGTAAAGACCAAGGAGTATGTCTAAAGACTAGAAAACTGCTGAAATCAGGTAGTGAGTTTTAAAAAATCCTGTATTCTTCCAGTGAGACAGCATTTACCTGAAATCAAAGTTCAGAAAGGTAGGAAGAAAACAGAAGAGCCAGGGAGGAAATGAGGAAAATGTTGCTACAGTGAGGGGATTACAACTAATATCACAAAATAAAGTATGTATGTAGAAACTGGGTTGGTTGGTTTTGTTTTGTTTTTTAAAATCTACTTGGAGGGGAGGGAGAAAAATGCAATAATGCATGAATGAAAATCCAACTTTTCTGTAAACTGTCATTAAAATCACAATAAAATATATTAAAAAAACAAACACAGAAACATCTATTTGGTTATCACGATATGAAAACTTTATGGGAAAGGCAGGAATCAAATGTTTGATTTTGTCTACTTACAGGTTTCTAAAATTAGTTCAACAAGGAAAAAAAAAAGATTAAAAATATAGTTACTTAATATTTATCAGGAATCAACAACTAGGGTTTTTTTATTTATATATTTTTTTTTCTCCCTTCTCTCTTGCTTTTCCTTTTTTCAGTCTTCCAAGATTGATTCTCTCTGTGTGTAAACCGTTTCTGAGCTTTTTGTCCTGGTGGTCTTATACGAAAATTGTACTTTTGTGACTGACTTACGTTAGCATAATTTGCTCTAGTTTCATGCATGTTCTATAATGTTTCACAAATTCTTGATGGCCATTGTGTGAATCTATTATAGTTTTTTAGCTATTTGTTTTTGGAGTTGTTGTGTACTGTAGAGTTGATACCAACCCACAGCTGAATCTCTGGTGGGTTTTCAGAGGCAGTTAATTGCACGGGAGGAGACTGCCCATCCTTCTCCCAAAAAAGAGCTTGTGGCCTCTAACCACGTGCCTTTGGGATTGCAGCGCAGCTTCTTGGACAGGCACTTGGATTATTTCCAGCTCACTGCTATGATAAACGATGCTGCAATAAACACAGGCGTGAGTATGCTAGTTTGGGTTGTAGTTATTATTTCTTTGGGATATTTTACCTACAAGTAGAATTGCTGAATCAAATGATATTTCTACTCCCAATTTTCTAAAGAAGCATTAAATGGCTTTCCATCATGATTTTTACAGCCTCACCAGCAGTGTATGAGAGTTCTAATCTCTCCACACCTTTTCCTACTAATTGCTGAGTGGTAAACTAATTTGCTCAGTAAACTTTCACCTCAACCACAATGTAAATCAACAAAACAAAACAAAAACAAACCACCCAAAATATTAATATAGTTTTGTTAAATAAAAATAAGATCTGAAATTAATTTTTTTCACAGAGGCCCTGGCACTGTTAAGACCTTTACTTGTATTGCAAAGGTCATAATAATATCTATTTATTTGGGATATTTACTTAGGAAAGCAGAAAATGCCCCTAAGGTAAGCTCCTAGTTAAAATCTTCCCTTTAAAGTGCAGACACTGAGCTACAAGTGACCAGCCAGCCAGCCTATAAAAGTTCTCAAAGTCTGTAAGGGCTGATCCAAATCCAAGTCACCTGACTCTCCACCCACATACGTACAGCAAGGCTAGAAGATTTTTGTCACTTCATTTCGCCATAGAACCTGGATCCTCTGTTTCATATGATTTCCTGAAAACTTTTTAATCTTTCTCCTATGTGTTTCTATTTGGTTGGCCAAGAGATATTCTACTATCACACAATAACATAGATTTGTAATAATTAATAAGTGTTTTGGCTTTAAAAACGTCTGATTCATAATAACCCTACAAGGAAGGGGAGAACTGCCTTTTATATTTTCCAAGACACTAATCTCCCTGGAAGAATACGGCCACATCTTTCTCCCATGAAGCACTTGGTAGATTCAAACTTATCTTGTTTCTGTTACCAACTAAGTATTCAACTACTGTACCACTTGAAGTCATTCCCAATTAGGCAAGCAGATATGGCTGTGTGCTTCCAGGAACTGTCAGGTCAGAAACAAAAAGAAACAGGCCAGATAGAGCCCATGAGCAAATCCTGTGAAAGGGCCTTATTAGTTATTATTATTCGTCACTCATGTCACTGGTTACAAATGGTCACAAAAGTTAATGTGTTTGGCTGCTAGTCCAAAGGTTGGAGGTTCAAGTTTACACCAAGAGACCTGTAAAGGTCTGTAGATCTACTTCTGAAAAATCAGTCACTGAAAATTCTATAAATCACAGTGTTACTCTCACTCACACACTTGAAATTGCTATTGTCAAATCTAATGTCACAGTATTGGTTTTGAGTATTTTGTGGATCATTGTCTTGTACTAGGAACTACAGACCCATTCCCTCTCTCTATAACAATCTTTATCAAGCCTTAGAGAAAGATAGCATGTAAATGTGAAGACCAAAGCATCAACACAGCAGTTCCAGGACCCAGTTGAAGTCAATGCTGTCTAAACTCAGAGTTGTTTCTACTTTTCCAGATGTACATTTCACTCACCTGTATGCATGCTATCAGAAGCTGAAAAAAGATTGGGCACTAATCTGAAGTAAAGATACTTACAATCAACAAAGATTTTAGAGATCATCTAGCCTTTTAATTTACATATAAAATTAGAGGAGCTATTAAACTCGTAAGATTACATGTTTTCACATGTTTAACCAGTTTTTGGGTTCTTAGCATGTGCCCAAAAGGGCACCTGTTCCTTCACATGCATTGTCTAATTTAATGTTCATAATGCCTCTCCTCAAAACTTAAAATCACTGTGTCAGACTGGAATCAACTCATAGCTGACCACCCTCCAATGGGTTTCTGTGCTGTAAATCACAACAGAAGAGACTTCCTGTCTTTCTCCTAAGGAGCTATTAGCTGATTCCAATCTCTGAAGAGGTTTGGCCTTTCACAGCATAAGTTGCTACAAACTATGAGTTCTTTTACTGTGACTCTATGAAAAGAGACAACAGAACCTTGCTTTATCATGTAATCATCTTCATGATTCCCACCCTTGCTACCATCACGGTGTCAATCCATCTCATTTAGGGATTCCCTCTTGTGCTGATCTTTCCCAGCATGATGTCTCTTTCCTAACAACATGCTCATAGTGTTTATGAAATGACATTTTACCACCCTTGCTTCTAAGGAGTATTCTGTTTGGTCTTCCTCCAAGACAGAGTTGCTTATTCTTTTGGCAGTCCGTGAGATATTCAACTCCCTTAGCCAACACCTAGACAGGTACTTTTATTTCCCCTAGAGCTCTGGTGACCTCGTGGTAGGGAGCTGCAGTGCCAACCTGAAGGCACACAGTTGGAATTCACCATTTGTTCCATAGGAGAAAGATGGGCAATCTCTCCAGGGATTAACTGTCTTTAAAAACTTGTTGGAAAGTCGGCAATGAGTTGGATACAACGTGACAGTACAAAACAACAATTTTACAAATAAGGAGGTTAGGTATGGCATGGAAGCTCTTTCCAACACCAAGGGCTGTCCTTCGATTGTACAAGCCAATATTCCAGTCTCCAATGTTGTCTCTCCCCATGAGCAAGTGACTTTGGGCCAGTCACACAAGTCTGCAACAAGCTGAGTTGTAACTCCTGTCTGCATCTAAATAAATTTCTCTCACAACGAAAGGGGAGCAAAATCGTCCTGGTTTTGCTCCATTTTCTCTATGGTCTTATTACCAAAGCACTGCTCTCCACAGAGAGATACGAGGTTTTACCCTCTTCCCTGCTCTGAGCTGTGCTGGCTGGATTCCAGTTGATAGGAGGACAAAAGGGGGCTGTGTAGCTGCCATGGAGGGGCTCAGCCTGGGGTCACAGGATCAGGCCGGGGGGCCCTGGTCTTCAAGACACTGCAGCCTGTCACTGCCTGGCATGGCTTCTCCTTCGTCAGCAGGAACAAGGGGAAGCATGCTCACAGGAAAACTCTGGTTCATACTCATGGAGGGAACCCGCATCTGTGTCAAGAATAGGAAACAGACTGTTCCGGGGCCACAGAGCTCAAGGCCTGGAAGGGAGGATGTGAAAGAGCCTCCGGAAGTCCACCATTGCTGATAAAATGGCTTCAAGTAAACAATAACTTCGGACACTTGACCTTTCATTGGCCAGCTAAGAAGTAGGAACAATTGCTTTGTGGCTCTGCTGCCCCTTGTCTTTGGCCAGCAGTAGGTCTGGATGGGATAGGAAATCCATGAGTTTCTCTTCACACCCTTCGGTAGTCCTCTGTCACAATGGACCTGGGTGTTATGCTTGGCTAGTTGAGGGAACCAGGGTGTAGAAGGCCACCAACTATCCACATACCAACATTCTTTGTGCGCCCCTCAGTTTTCCATTAGGGTCCTGCCACTTGCTAAATGAATTCTGTTTTTTCTCCTCTTGCTTGATAAGTACTACTGCTCAGGGAAATAACAAGCTTCAGTGTATGACATAGGAATTCTTTAAAAATGAATATTTCATGTTTTACTTTGTATCAATTTATGTTGAAATATTTATCAACATGTATTGTGGCTGCTTGTGCAAGAATTAATTCAAATTTATTTCCCTTTGCTGTTTGTTTGGTGCTGATTTTTACTGATCTATTTCCTTTTGCTGTGTGTACTATAAAAGAATTCATTCAGATTTATTTTGCCATTCCAGTTTGCTTTTGCAGTACCATTATTCACCAAGATACTAGACAGCTATCTGTTGTTTCTTTTGAAGTTCTTGCATCTGTGAAGGTTCAGTGGCAGAATTCCCACCTTCCATATGTGTGACTCCTGCCCGGTGCATTCGAAGTACAACCACCAGTTGTCTGTCATTGGAGGCTCAGTGCATGGTTATGCTGTTGAGCAAGGATCAGTGGAACCTCCAGTGTAAGAGAGACAAGGAAGAAAGGCCTAGAGAAGAATCTGCTTCTGAAAACGAGCCAGTGAAAACTCTGATCACAATGGTCTGAACCTGTTGTTCACGGTACCCCCATTGGTTGAAACTCATTCAACAACAGACAACAACCTATAACTGTGTTGTGTTATCTACAATGTTTCTTATACCTACAATAGGTTTCTTATATTATGTAGCTGTTACAAAATACAGTATTTTAGTAGGAGGAGGCTGTTGAATATTCTTGCTTCATGTTGTTGTTGTTGTTATGTGCTGGCAAGTTGACTACAACTCATAGTGACCCTATGTACAGTAGCTCTGAACCCTACTCCATCCTGAGCCAATATCATGGTCTCTGACACATGTACCGTCATTACCTCAGTTATTGTGTCAATCCATCTCATCCAGGGCTTTCCTCTCCTACACTGTCCCTTGACCCTTCTAAGCATGATAGCCTTCTCCAAAGTCCCTCTTGGCTATGTGTCCAAAGCATGTGAGACAGAGTTCAAGTTTGATTGAAGCTTGCTTAACTAGATGACAAAATTTCCTATTGGATCTCAGCAGACTATATGACGCTCATAAAAAAATCATTTTTAAGTGCCTTTCACTATTTTATTACCTGCAAAGACTGGAATAATCTCTGCTTCCAAATTTACACCACTCTTTGCAGGAGGCATTATTTTTTGCTACATGGGTGTCTTTTCCACAGGACTGTTCACAATATGATTTCCTTCAGAGCCATGCTGATTTGTGAGTGAGTGAGAGGGAAAGAGAACATTCACCAGACAGTGACCAAGAGAGAAGGTAGGATCTTTCATAAACTAACCTTAGAAAAGACACACCATCAATTACACTTTTATCCTATCAGCCACATAGATTCACCCAGTGTCCTAGAGTTCAGAAATGGAACCAATGAACTATATATGGAGAGAGGTACTTAATTCAAGGGATTGGATCATGCAATTGTGGGGAATGACAAGACTAAAACAAGTGATAAGCTGGAGATTCTTGCTGGCTTAAAGATTTGTGGGAGCAGTTTGCCTATTCAAAATAGAATCAAATTTTTGTAGACTTCGGTTCCAAGGTCAGGCAGAGTACAGGGTGGAGAAAAAGTGAATTCTGCCAAATATATTTATCCACATAGTACACTTTAAAGAAACTTAATTAGATTATGGAATACCAGCTAGTCTAGTGTTTGGCCAAACATGTAGTGACAATAATCTAGCCAAGCTGACACACAAAACTGACCATCACATCCAAGAATACTATGGACGGTGGTCTCTCTCAAGCCTCTAAAGCGACTCTTGAGTTTCTGGCACTGAGAGACTACGTGAAATCATAAATCTTTATTGTTTTAAGCTGCTACACTTTGGAGTCATTTGCTGTACAACAATAGCTTGCATGAATTTCATATTCATCTCTAGACCTTTCTTAAACAATAAAAATTGTTATATAAACATAAATTACTTTCATAAACAAAATTACTTCTAAAATAATTTTCCCCAGTTTCATATTGTAAACAATTATGTATGAGTGTGACTTCAAGAGCAGAGATAGATTACGCTATACAGGGTTTGTTCACTTCTCATCAAACTTGAGCTAAAAACTACCCCCCACACCGCACAGGCCTGAAGGAGAAGCCACAGAGCAGATGTGAATCTGAATGACAATAAGTTGAACTAGATCCCTCCTATTTTAAGATTTTTTTAATTACAATTACTGAAACGCAATGACAATCTGATCTTCCTCCCTACAACAGTGCTTAAAACTCTCCAACCAAGATTCATTTAAATTCATAAAATAGCAAGATTGTGACCTAACATACTGTGATCAATTTCTTCATTTGTTAACCAGCAAATGCAGATGGATACAGATTAAAATTAAGGAAGAACATTTAGAATTAGCTTCATAAAAGAATTCTAGCCAAGAAAACCTCTGGCTGAACTACATAGGGAAAACAATTATGCAGTTCCCAAAACAGACACTGTAAGAAAAGTGTGAAACACTATGTATATAAACTTTAAATGAGAGGGGGAGAGGGGTGGTTCAAAGACCTGGGACCACAGCATCAGCAGGACTGGGCTCATGTTCTGATTCCAAGTCTTTCTAGCACTGAGATTTCACATTTATCACTTTATATCACTAAAACTCAACTTCCTTTCTTGGCAACACAGAGTTAATCACATCTACCTTGTAGGTCTTTTGATGTGGATCTAAGCAAGATGAAATCGTTAACAACTTTAATCTTTTCTCACATCTATCATGATGCTGCCTACTGGCCTGATAGTGAAGATTTTTGTTTTCTTAATGTTGAGATGCAATTCATATTGAGAGCTGCAGTCCTTGATCTTCAACAGCAAGTGCTCCAAGTCCTCAGTTTCAATAAGCAAAGTTGTGTCATATGCATAATACAGGCTGTTTACAAGTCTTTCTCAAATACTGATGCTATATTCTTCTTCAAAAAGTCCAGCCTATCAAATAAGCTGTTCAGCACATAGATTGAAAAGATATGGAGAAAGAATACATCTTTGATATATCCTTTCTTCATTCTGAATCAGTACAGTGCTCTCTTGCTCTATTAGGAAATTTGCTGTAAGAACCTCTCCAGAATGTTAAAGAGCAATGATATCAGTCTAAAGACTGAGGTTTGTCTGATATAAGCCATGATCTTTTCAATTGTTTGATATGCATCTGAGAGCTAAACAATCACTAAGGATGAAAGAAGAATCAATGCCTTTGAGTTGTGGTGCTGGGGAAGAGTATCAAGCATACCATGAACTGCCAAGAGAACAAACAAGTCTGTCCTGCAGAGGGTGAAACCAGGCTGCCTTTTGAAAGCAAAGATTTTGAAACTCCATCTCACATACTTAGGGCATGTTGCCAGAAGGGGCCAGTCCTTGGAGAAGGACATCGTACTTAGAAGGGTAGAAGGTCAGCATAAAAAAAATTAGACCTTGGATAGGATGCATTGACACAGTGACTGAGGCAATGGTGTCAGGTGTGCCAAGATGGTGCAGTTGGCTCGGGGCAGGGGCAAGAGTTCAGAGTCATTGTTTATAGGGTCACTATTAGTAGCAGTCAACTTGACTACACATAACAACACAACAAACTCTGTAGGTACCTTTTGCCTGCTTTCAGAACAGACTCAAGAGCTGAACTTCCATTGGGTTTCTGAAGTGCTAAATTGAATGGGAGGTGACAACTCACCTTTCTCCCATAGAGCTCTGGTGGATTTGAACCACCAGAGAGTAGTGGCCTTGGAGTCAGCAGCACAATTTTCTATGGACTTTGCCACCAGAGCTCTTTATAGGGATGGATGAAATCACAACATAAGATCTTCCTAGTTTAGTATTATCTGGTCCAGTTTTACTCTAGCCCATGGACAGAGATGCTAGAAGACCCTCAGCAAGGTGGTGTGACTTCAGTAATAGGCTAAAGTATATCGGAAATGGTGACAATGACACAAGATGAGGTAAGGATGAGCTCCATAGTTCATAGGGTCCCTATGAGTCGACATCAACTGAATGACACATAACAAGGCATTTAACTCTATCATACTTTCTCATCACTTGGCAAAGTGAATGACTCTTAATTCTTGAACACACTAGTATGCAGCATTTGCTTGGAGCGGGGAAGGTAAATGTGGGATATGTCAAGAAACTAAGCCTTATGAGTAACACGCCACTAACTAGCTGGGTGTTCGTAATGTAAATCACTGAATCCTACTGAGTTTGGATTATCCTGTCAGAAAAAGAGGTTAAGATCAGACAGCACAGCTAAAGAGGTAATTTCTTTCTATATACGCTTATATTCTAATTTCAAAGAAATACAGAGAATGGTCTAGAAGTTGTACGTTATGCTGAGGGTTTTGCTTAAGGAACAGATGTGTCTAGACATCAATGATCATGATGATGGGAGGAGACGGGGCAATGCTCATTCTGTTACACACGAGGCTACCTGAGTCAAAGCCCACCTGACAACAACTAATAACAGCAGTATGCCCACAGTGTCTTCTCCTCTTCCTCTTCTTAAATTACTTTCATGTAAAATGCTCTCATTCCCTTTGCAAAACGTACTGACTAAACCCCAAAGCAGGGTGAACACTGACAATTCTAACTTCTCTACGCATCATTTATTTCCCTCATTTGGGGGTGGAGGAGGAAGGAAAAAATGGGTAACATAACAGCATCTTACTTGACAGAGGCACTATAAAAATTAAATTAGTGAGTTTATCTAAAGAATGTGTAAACCATAAACTCTACGTAAGTGTTAGCTCCTGGTACCAGAAGTACCAGCATGTGTGCTTACATTGTTCCAACAATATGCTTTCGCCAGGCCAGCTGTGTTTCTTTTCAAGCTTTTCTATGTCAATTTCTCTTGTTCTGCAATTACACTATTTGGACATTATAGACCAAAACCCAAACTCAGTGCCAATGAGTTGATTCCAACCACAGCAACCCAGTATGACATAATAGAACAGCTCCATAGAGTTTTCCAAAGCTGTAAATCTTTAAGGACATAGATTACCGACCACTCTTTCTCCCTTGGAGTGGCTGAGGGGTGGGTTTAAATAGCCAACCTCTTAGTTAGCCAACTAACATCTTAACCACTGTGCTACCAGAGCCCCTCAGCATTATGTAAGAGGAAATACAAATGTAAAAAGAAATTGTTTAAAAACAAAGTTAAAGATTCCGTAAAGAGAAAGCATGAAAGAATGCCGTTGCTAAACAGATATGTGAGAAGCGGCTATTAAATACTGGAAGGTGGGGGGAGGTCCAGAAGAATCCTGAACCTAATACCTTTAAGACACAGAATCACATTAAAGAAATGTAAATAAAGTTGCAGCTGATACATTATGGATGAGGCTTGAACAAGAAAGATACTTTAGACAGAGGGCTCTGACTCAAGGCCTTGAGCCAACATCAAAACATTTCTGAAACTCAAAGTTTTACAGCAGGTGACAGGCTACTTGGGAGAAAAGGATCAGAATTTCTATATGTATAGAACAAGCAGGTGGGGCGTGGAAAGACAAAGGGCCCAATGCATATTGCTTAAAAAGCATGCTTTGATGCTTAATGTGTCACTTTTCATGTATAGTCACTTTAAACGACTCTTTGAACTAACTGACCAATCACTAATCCCAATTTAGTTTTAGAACAGGGTTTGGACTCTGTGTATACATTTTTCACACATGCATGTCTCAGATAAACAGAGCTTCCATTAGATAACAAATGTAAATCAGTCTTCTATTTTGCCTGGCATTTCTTAATATACATATATAACATATGTACACACAGAAACATAGAAACACACACATAATAATTTTTAAGATGCTCAAAAGAATTTTTAAATATATCTAGGAATTTCCTAATTTCCCTTCACAATTCCTGTATCCACACATTTGTCTACACACAGACTTTACAAATTCATTTATCGTACATGGATATAAAATATTGGAACATGATATTGGGCTTAAAAATAAAAGAGTATTTATTTTTAATTTAATTAACAGGCTAAACACATCTTACACATGGCAGATAAAAGGTCCAGGGTATGCCCTCCACTATGCTGGCTCCAGACCTACAATTCTCTTAAATTCGCTGGCAGAAACAATTCACCATCTGGAGCCCCTACTGAAACCAAAGTGCCTATTGTCTACAGCCCATCTGTGTCTATGTCTGTGTGTGTGTGTGTGTGTGTGTGTGTGTGTGTACATGCACGCCTGCGCATGTACATGCATATGAGTCCTTGAGAGAATGTATAAAGAAGAAACAAACCCAAGAACCAATCTCATGCAGTCTAGTAGATTTGCGATCTTCCCTCACAGTCAGAGGATGAAAGGGCCCTGAGTAATACAGTGCTGACTCCCAGATGGCTAGACGGCAAAATGGAAGGAGAGTGACAACTGGGGAGGCTGGTGGCACATCTCCGCATTTTCTTGTTCATAATAAGGGAAACAAGCACTAAAGGCTTGGGAAAGCAGATTGGAGAGGGAGACATAAAATGAGTTAAAAGGAAAAGAAGACATTTAAGTGACAACACAAAGATGGAGCGACTAAAAAAGAACCTTCTAAACAACGGAGCCCTGGTGGTGAAGTGGTTAGTTAAAGCCCTTACTTGCTAACCGTAAGGTTGCCAATTATAATTTGCTACTGTAGAAATTTATTAGCTTTGTTAACTCTATGGGGGAGGGGGGTCTAGTGGCCTAGAGGTAAAGAGTTGTGCAGACAACCTAAAGACATGTAGTTTGAACCCTTAAGCTGCTTTGAAGGATAAAAATGGGCAATCTCCTCCCATGCAATTTACAACCTATGAAAACCACTGGAGGGTCAGTGGGAACCTCAATAGCATATAACAACAACAAAGGCTATGGGGCAGTTTGACTCTGTCTTATAGGACCATTACGAGTAGGAACTGACTCAATAGCAATGTTGTTGTTGTCGTCAACTGCCGTCGAGTCATAGACGACTCATAGCGACCCTATGAACGAAAGACCTGAACACTTGTACAACTTTCTTCATTTCTCCAAGTTCACAGGCTATGCTTTTAATGAACAGCATTAGGTTATGTTTTTAATTAAGCAAGGAACAGAAAATAATGGATGGCATATTTTCAAACATATACTAGAGTATAAACTGAGAATGAAAATAAGGTATATCTTAGAATAAGAAGCACCAAAGAGTTAATGCAAGGGCAAGTTCAGTGGTAGAATTCTCCCCTTCTAAGCTGTGGACATGGTTTGATTCTTAAGAAATGCACCTCAAGCACTGTGCCCACCCATCGAACATCAATAACATGCCATATGCAGATGACACAACCTTGTTTGCGGAAACTGAGGAGGACCTCAAATGTTTGCTACAGAAGATAAGGATTGCAGTCTTCAATATGGATTGAAGTTCAACGTCAAGAAAACAAGGCTAATTACAGCTGGGCCAATTAGCTGCATCATGACATACAGGTAAGAGACTGATACTGTTAACAAGTTCAGATTGCTTGGTTCCACAAGCAACACTCTTGGCACTAGCATTAAGAAAATCAAAAGTCAAACTGCATTAGGAAAATATGCTGTCAGGGCTGAAGAGCAGTGATGTAATCCTAGAGACTAATGTATACCTAATCTAGGCCGTGGTCTTTGTAATTACATGCTATGCACTGGAGAGCTGGACAATGACTAAGGAGGACAGCAGAAGAATTGATCCCTTTCAGTTGTGGTGCTGGAGAAGAGTACTAAACACTCACTTCATAGACTGCCAAGAGGACAAACACATCTGTCCTAGAGGGAATGAAAACAAGGTGTTCCTTGGAGGCAAGGATTTTGAAGCTCCACTTTGCGCATGTTGCTAGTTTAGATCAGTCCTTGGAGAAGGACATCATGATTGGAAGAGTGGAGGAACAGTATAAGAGAATAAGACACTGGATGAGATAGACTACCACAATACCTAGGGTAATGGGGATAGTTGTGTTGGAAACAGTGAGATTGTCTCAGGATAGGGCAGGGTTCAGAGCTATTGTGCATAGGGTTGCTATGATTCGTGCTCAACTTGATGGCACATAATAACATCAGTGGAGGTTTTTATGTTGCTATGATGCTGGACAGATTTTAGTGGAACGTTGAGACTAAGCTTTACTGTCTACTCCCCCAAATCTGCCAAAATCTATGGAGCATAACAGTCCAAACACATTGTTTGCACGGGCAATCATGAGTGGAAGGTCAACTTGGTGGCCCTCAGTAACAAGAGTTAAAACGGCACTCAGAAGGTTCATTAAGAGAAAATCTTTTCTTGTAATAATGTTTTGTAATTTTCTTTGAATAGATCTTTTGTGCTTCTAGTTATATTTACTCCCAAATATTTAATCTTGTGATTAGCTATTGTGAAGGGTATTGCTTTTCTTAGCTCCATCTCTGTATTCTCTCTGTCACTGTAGAGAAATTCAACTGATTTCTTGCATCCTGCTACTTTACTGAATTGGTCAACTATGTCCAATAGTTTTCTTGCTGAGTCTTTAGGGTTTTCTAAGTATACTATCATGTCATCTGCATAGAGGGATAATTTTACTTCCTCTTTGCCAATTTGTATATCTCTAATGTCTTTATCTTGTCTTATTGCTATCGCTAAGACTTCCAATCACAATATTGAATAAGAAAGGAGATAATGGGCATCCTTGCCTAGTTCCTGTTCTTAAAGGGAATGCCTTTAACCTCTCTCCATTGAGAATAATGTTAGCTCTCGGGTTTTCATAAATACTTTTCACTATATTGAAGAAATTCCCCTCTAGTCCTATTTTGTTGAGTGTTTTCATCAGGAATGGGTGTTGGATTTTGTCAAAGGCCTTTTCTGCATCAATTGATAGGATCATGTGGTTCTTGTTCTTTGCTTTGTTAATATGATGAATTACATTAATTGTTTTTCTTATATTGAACCATCCTTGCATGCCTGTTATGAATCCCACTTGGTCATGATGGATTATTTCTTTGATGTATCGTTGTATTCTATTGGCCAATATTTTATTCAAGATTTTTGCATCTATGTTCATAAGAGATATTGGCCTATAGTTTTCTATTTTGGTGGTGTCCTTTCCTGGCATTGGTATCAAGGATATGTTTGCTTCATAGAATGAGTCTGGGAGTATTCCATCTTGTTCTATTTTTTGAAATAGTTTATATAGAATTGGTGACAGTTCTTCTCTAAATGTCTGATAAAATTCGCTTGTAAACCCGTCTGGTCCAGGACTTTTTTTGGTTGGAAGCTGTTTTATTACCTTTTCAATTTCTTCTTTTGTAATGGGTCTGTTGAGATATTCAATTTCGGTTTGTGTCAGTTTAGGTAGATTGTGTGTTTCTAGATATTTGTCCATTTCCTCAAGGTTTTCAGGATCATTCAGAGGTGGAACATACTGTAAACACCTGAAGTTATGTCCTCTGGAGTAGCCCTCCCTCATTCTGGCCACGTGGCTTCAGCAGGGCTGAGCTCACAAGGGTGGGTACTAAACCCAGGATGTCCAATGAAAAATGCCTTTCTTCGCTCAGTAACTGAGGGTGGCAGAGATCAAGTGGGTGACTTAATTTCTAGGCCTAATAGTCAATAGTCAATGCCTAATAGATACAGGACCAGGCTAAACCTCCTAGGGAAGAAACTCTCTTTTCCTGCTGGTGGGATATAAATCTAGCACAGCTGGTGGTTGCTTCTGCCACTGCTAGGGGCAAGCTTATCCGAAAATGAAGCCAACAGGGAAGGGCAGAGCAAAAAAATGAAGAGAAAACAATTTTCTAGTATTGTCAGAGCAGGCGGATATGGCCAATGCCTAAAGCAGTACCCCTAGAAGTTTTCATCATGTGAATCGATAAATTCTTGGTTTTACTTAAGCCAGTTAAGAGTTTCTGTTGCTTATTACTGAAAATGCCTTGATTAATTAAAGGAATAAATGTCTGTCTAAAATATAATATTTTTCTTTACCTAAGCAAGAGTGCCATCCACTTCTCAAACAACATGCCTCTGGAAACTCTATGAACTTTGATAAATGACGATCGTTATAGAAAGGCTTCAGGCCCTTTGTTCATAGGGTTGCTGTGAATAGCATTCAACTCAATGGCAATCAACAACAACAACAACATATTGACTTGTAGGCTGTGCTTCAGAAGACAGAGTTTATCCCCTGACAGAAAAGCAAACCCACCTGCCAAGTGCATTCTGAATCATGGTGTCCCTCCCTCAGGTTTCCAAAGGCTGTAAATCTTTCTCCATCATTAGTGCCCAACTTTCTCCAATCTCTATGTTAGCAACCCATTACATAATACAACACTTGCACTCTTTCTACATAAGACACATACTTTTCTTAAAAAAAAAAACCAACTTTTTATTTTATACTGGTTTACTTACAAAGTTTGTATACATTGTTTTTCACTCTGGATCTTTCCCTTTTTTTTTTTTTTACCCACTCCTCCCTCTATCCATCAAACTGTCAACCCCTCCCCCCTTGGATCCTCATAGATGTTTAACTAATCATCTTTCTATTTCTACAATAATGTTCTTATACAGTATCGGTCCTAATGGGACTGAATTAGTTCACTTAGTATAATGCTCTCCAGTCCCTCTCAAGTTAGGTAGTGATTTTCAAAATCATTGTTCCTGTGTGCTGCATAGTATTCCATTGTGTGCTGTACTATAATTTATCAATCTATTCAATTGTGGTTGGACATCTGGGCTGTTTCCACATTCTTGTGATGGTGAACAATGCTGTTATGAACACTGGTATACAAATTTCCGTTTGTGCCTCAGTTCTCATTTCCTTGGGGTATATTCCAAGCAAAGAAGTAGCTGGGTCATATGGAATTTCTATGTTCAGCTTTTTGAGGAAACACCAAACTGTCTTCCAGAGTAGTTGTACCACTTTACAATTCCACCAACAGAAGACATGCATGCTTAATGGCGCTCAGTATGTTACATCAAAAAAGTAGAAGGAAAATGCAATCCAGATGAAGACACATGTATATATTAAGACATAATATTAATAACATTGTTGTGTGTTGAGTCGGAATTGACTCATAACTGACCCTTGAGCAGGTTATCAGAGGCAGTAAAACACACTTGAGGAAAATGCCCATCTTTCTCACACTGAACAGCTGATAGATTTGAACTACGTGCCTCTGGGTTGCCAATGCAGCTGAACCTCCAGTAGGTTTTCTGAGACTATAAATCGCATGAATGGAGATGCCCATCTTTCCATCACAGAGCTGCTAGAGATTTCAAACCACAAGGGAGACAAGACCTTTGGGTAAGCATCGCAGTTCCCTACAGACTATGCCACCAGAGCTCCCAAATCAACACTTGTTGCTGTTGATTGCCTTCAAGTTGAGCATGACTCATAGCGACCCTAAGAACAAAAGGCCTAAAGCCCCTCTACAACTACTGACATTTATCAAAGTTCATAGAGTTTCCGGAGGCATCTTATTTAGGAAGTGGATTTGTGCTAAGTGTTGTATATAGTTTGATCAGCACAGCTTTATTCTTATTATTTCTGTTTTAAATGTGGGGAAATGAAGACACAGAGACACCCTAGAGGGTTGTTGTTGTTATGTGCCATCAAGTAGCTTGCGACTCATAGTGACCCTATGTACAACATCCCTAAACTCTGCTCTATCCTGTGCCAACCTTACTGTCTCTGACACACCTACTCCCATTACCCCAATCACTGAACTGATCCTCTCCTGCGCCATCCCTCCACACTCCCAAACATGATGTCCCTCTCCAAGGATTGATTCTTCTTTGCACCATGCCCAAAGTATGCCAGACGAAGCTTCAGAATCCTTGCCTCCAAGAAGCAGCCCGGTTTAACCCTCTCCAGGACAAACCAGTTTGTTCTAGCAGTCTATGGTATATTCAAAACTCTTCTCCAGCACCACAGCTCAAAGGCATCAATTCTCTATCATCCTTAGTCACTATCCAACTCTCTGATGCATAGCACACAACTGTCAAAACTATAGCCTGGTTCAGGAACACCTTGGTCTCTAGCTTGATGTCATTGCTCTTCAGTACTCTGGAGGGGTCCCCCACAGACAGCTGACTTTCCCAATGCAATTCATCTCTTGATTTCCTGGCTGCTGGTGCCAAGAGTATTGATTTTGGAACCAGGTAAATTAAAACTGTTTACAATCTCAATCTCTTCACCATCAATAATGATGCTGCCAATTGGCTCCATGGTGAGAATCTTTGTTTTCTTAATATTGAGCCTCAATCCATACTGAAGGCTGCAGTCTTTGACCTACTGCAGCAAGCACTTCAGGTATTCCTACGTTTCAGCAAGCAGGGTTGAGTCATCTGCATAACACAAAATGTTTATGAATCTTCCTCCAATTCTGATGGCACATTCCTCCTCGTACAGCCCAGTGTCCCAGATGTTCTGTTCTGGTACAAAGAGTTCAAAGCTTGACTAATACCTGAAAAGTAGGCAGTTCAAATGTACTTAGACATGCCTTAGAATAAAGACCTGATTATATGCTTCCAATGTAACCACTGAAAACTTGATGGAGCACAGTTCTATTCTGCAACACATACGGTCTACCAGGACTTGGAGTTTACTTGCTGGCAAATGGTAAGATAAGATAAAGGAATGTGTCAAACACCACAGGCAGGTGGTAATGCCACAGAATCAGAACTGAAGCAAATACTCATACTGCAACATTCTTTCTTAACTATCATTTATTGTATCCAGAAGGTCACAGGGCTATCAACAACAAATGGGTTTCCAGCTACAGCCTACATCTATTAGCAGGTAAAGAAACTGACTGAATGAGTGAAGGCCAGCAATAGTTTCCCCCATGGAACAAAATGGAAAACACAGAATCAGAATTTATCGTACAATTTAAGTGCAAGTTTTCCTTTGTGAAACTTTTATATATATATACACACACATACATACTTAGTCATGATATAAAACACAAATAATATTGTAAATTGTTGTCCAAAAAGTTTTAAAGCCAGGATATCAAGTTTAAAGAATAAGGAAGACCAAAAATGATCACAGTCTTTGAATTGTGGTGTTGGAAAAGTGTATTAGATATGCTATGGGAGGTCAAAAGAACAAACAAATCTATGCTGGAGAAAGTGTTACCAGGATATTCTTTAGAGCGTAGGATGGTAAAACTTCATCTCATATACTTAGGGCATGTTATCAGGAGGGGGTCAGACCTTGGAAAAAGACATCAAACTTGGAAAGGTAGAGTATCAGCGAAAGAGAGGAAGATTTTCAATAAGATGGACTGACCCAGGATTGTTGTTTTAGATGGTCACTGTGAGTCATAGCTGACTCAATGATACCTAACAACAATTATTAACCCAAAGGTGATGCCTAATTGGCACTTGGAATCCACCAGCAGCTCTGCATGAGAAAGGTGGGCCATCTCTTTCATGTGATTTACAGCCCCAGAAAACCTGTCAGAGGGCCATCTATGAACCCCGTATGAGAATGGCTTTCCAGTATTGAAAAGCAAAAGAGTCTGTGAACATTGGTTGTAAAAATCAACTAAACCAGGGCTTAAAAGAATTAAGGGTGAGTAGACAGAGGGAAGTTAAAATCAAATCGTCCCCAGAGTTTATGAGAAATTAAAAAATTACCCTGTCATACAATTTAAAAAAAATTTTTTTGTGAGGAACCCTTGAAATCAATCAATCTGAATACCTACTGTTGTCATTAAGTGGCATCAAGTCAGTTGCAACTCACAGAGCCCCTATGTGCAGCAGAATGAAATACTGCCCAATTTGGCTCTACACTTAAAAGCACTGCTATGTCTGAGCTCATTGTTGTAGCTACTGTGTTAATCCAATTCAGTGAGACTCTCTTTTTACTTTTCAACCCTTTACTGATCAGTGGCACAACACAACAACCACAACCACAACTGATGTCTCCAGGGAGACATGCCCAAAATATGTGAGAGGAGTATCTCCATCCTTAACTGTAAGGAACACTCAGACTTTACTTCTTCAAGACATATTGTTTATTCTTTTGGCAGCTGATGGCATATTTAATATTCACCAAGATTGCTATTTAAAGGCATACATTGTTTTTCCCTCTATCTCATTCACTGTCCAACTTTCACCTGGGTCTGAGGTGACTGAAATGCCAGGGCTTGAGTCAAAGGTACCCTAATCCTCAAGAAGGAAACATCCCTGTTCTTTAGTACTTTGAAGAAGTTGTTGGCAGTAGACTCGCCCTATGCAATGAGTGTCACTTCTCGACTGTTGTTTGCATGTGTATTAATTGTGGATCTAAGTAACATGGAATCCTGGACAACTTCAAACATTTCTCCGTTTAGAATATAACTGCCCATAGGTTTTCCAAAGCTATACACCTTTACAGAATCAGACTACCACATCTTTCTCCCAGCTATCTTTCAGTTCAGCTGAACAGTGACCCACTGGTCTACCAGGGCTCCACCTTTTCTAACTACACTACGTCTATCATATTTGTCATGAAATTGCTTATACATTCCTTAGGAACACTTTTTTTCTTAGCTAAATATTAGAGAAGAAAATTCTGTTCATGAAACCCTTAATTTCTGATCTTTATCCAGCAATCCACCCTTAAAAGGGTGAACAGAATGTGCTGCAACTCAAGCTAATGAAGCTTACACAGCACACAGTGATAGAGACAGAGCTCTAGGCTGAGGTCTAACCTCAGTGGAACAACCTGAATTTGAGATATTAAAACAGAAAAGCACAAAAGAAGCCTCAGTTGAGTTAAAAGACATTTCAGGCTTGCCTTCTCTTCTTTTTCATGTTGTACTTAACAGTGTGTACTGTAGTGGATGGAAGTTAATGGTGGGTTAATGTCTCTAAACTCCAAAGATGCTTCCTAGCTCCCCTTCTTATCCAGGGAAAGGCCTCTTCTTAAACTTTTATTAAACTGTTGTCATAAATTGCTTATGAAAGCAAAGGAACATATTTCATCACTACCTTTTACTTCCAAATGGTGGGCCTGAGCCTGCTTCAAAGCACCGAGCCAAAATCAGCTGGCAGCAAATTTCCAGTCATTAACTGCCGAATGGCAGGCCCGAGGAAGCACATTTTATTACAGGCTCATCCATAATGTATTTTGTTTGAATCTTATACAGAGGGGATTCATGAGCACTGGGGAAGCTGAAACTCTTTTGTGCTTCTGCTTCATTTTGTCCCACTCTTGGCTTCTTCCACATACAGTAAGCAGTTGAACCTCTTAAACATCCTTCAGTGTTCAGTATTTTTTCATTAGTGCTTTAAACTTTTGGGTGAAGGATTCTACCAAGCCTGTAACAACTTTATGAACCTGTCTCAAGAAAAATGCACAGGGGTGTGTACTATTAGCACTCACACACACACATACACACACATTTTTGCATAGGATTTAAGGTTCTCAGGTACCCAGAAACTGCTCCCTGGTCTCTCAGAAGAAAGTGTATCAATCCCAGGTTAGGATAACCATTCTAGTTCTTAATACCTTTTATAAGGTCAATCTTATTTGTACCAAAGACGGATGCCTATTAATGGAGTTAGCAGTTTTTCCTTAAACAGATACCAAGACACATATATTGGAATGAACTTTTTTAAAAAACTAAACCAAAACCTCTAAATATTTCTATGGAGCTGAATTCCAATTCATGGGGACCCCGTAGAAGAGAGCAGAACTGTCCTCTAGGATTTCTAATGTGATAAATCCTTACAGAAGATACTGAATGGCACAACTTCTCCCCACAGAGGCCTTTTCATTCTGTAATTGAGCACTTAAGCACTGCACCACCAGGGCTCTCCTTTTCTACTTTCCTCTATTATGTTTCAGAAATGAGTAACTATTCAAATCATATTTAATACTTGTACTTTGGACATGTAGTGAGGAGAGACCGGTCCTTGGAGAGGGACATCATGCTTGGGAGGGTGGAGGGAAGGCGCAGGAGAGGAAGGCCCTCTATGAGGTGGATTGATTCAGTGACTGGGATAATTGGGATGGGAGTGTCAGAGACAGTGCGATTGGCACAGGACGGAGCAGAGTTTAGGGCTGTTGTACATAGGATCGCTATGAGTCACAAGCGACTCGACGGCACATAACAACAACAACAAAGGAATATAAGAAGTAGACTATAAGAAATATACTCTAAGTAGAATATAAGAAATAGACTAACTTCCTCATTTTTACAAAATTAGTGTGGTAAGACACTAGTGGGGAAAAAGAAAAGTGCATTAATAGTTACATGTCAAATTTTACAGCACTTGTTAAAGGTGCAAAAGAAATTAGACTTCATTCTTCATTAAAAAGGAGCGCTGTTTTGTGCAAGAAGTGAATGTGTAGCTGTAGTTTTCTCATTTTTGCTTTTCTATTACTCTTTACTGCCCCATTCTGTTTCACTAAAGATTTATTTTGCTTACAAAAAAGAAAAAAAAGGAGCTCTCTAGTTTGCTCACCGGTTTACCAAATGGTCAGCAACTGGAATGCACCAGTCAGTCTGTCCATCTTATAGGTGCAGAACGGACTTGATGGCAGAGTGTTTTCACTGATCTTTTCAGTGCACTTCCGGGCTTGCTGGTCAGCTTAGAATCTGGATGTAGAATCAAGCTACATCCTGAGGGAGCTCTCGTGGCATAGTACACAGGGCGCTGCCCTGCTACCTAACCCAAAGGCTATGCCTCTCTGGCAGTGTGACTCCACCAGCTGCTCTGTGGGAGAAAGACTGGCAATCTCCTCCAGCGCGATTTACAGTGCTGGGAACTCCGGGAGGCTGAGCGATGAGCCAGAAGCAACTTGAGCCCAATCGGCACCGTTGTCACCATCAGTTACACCTCATCTTTCTTTGGAAACATGCTGGTGCTCACAGGTGGGAAAAGGAGGGAGGTTATCCAACTTTGGTCATCATAGTATTCCAGCTACCAACAATAACTCACAAGCAAAAAATACCAATTAAGACGCCATCCTGGGAATTTTATTCAAATATGTGGTAAAAATAGAACTCTCATTTGTAAGAGTTATTCAATTGGTAGAAAAGAAACTGGACCTGCAGAGGCCATCTTGAATCCATCTGCATATATCCTGACTGACCATGAGGTCATTTCAAGAGAAAGTAAAGTGAAGAAATGCAGAAAGTCCTTAGGGCATGGTCTGAAGACTGGACAAGGCTTTGGTGGAAGCCCTTGTCACGTAGATGGGCTAATAATAAATGTGTTTTGGCTAATGCTTTTCATGAAATGACAGAAACTTATCTTCACCAATCTTACCTAATATATACATAAATTGAGACTTTTTTTTGGCCAGGTTTTCCTTACTTGTGAACAAAAACCAGGGTAAAAGTCTTTTAGGTTAAAAAACCCCCAACATTCTTAGTTTACAGATGAAATTAACTTAACAAGCCTTCTTTACTCAAACAAAATTGGTCTGCCTAAAGTAGACAACAGGCAGATTAGAAATTCAAGAGATGGAGCAAGCTCTGGCCCTGTGGTTTGATCACTGAAGAGATTCCAGGCTGAAGCCCTTTTCAAGCATGTAAGAAACTTCAGCCTATCATGGCCCATCAGTCAGCTGTTGCTCTTCATCCCTTCCCTATAACTCGTTTACTTCTCAAGCAGAGGAATTTACTAAAATGCCATATTATTATTGTTGTTGTTGTTATGTGCCCTCAAGTGGGACATAATTCATGGCTCACTGTCCAGTGGATTTTGAGAGGTTATAAATTACATGGGAGCAGAATGCCCATCTTCTCCCATGGTGGATCTGAACCATGCATATGCCTTTGGGCTGGTGGCACAACTTCTTACGCACAGATCAAGAAAATGATGACTGTTCTGCTTACTACTACTTCCCTTGATGCTTTTACAGTATCAGGCAACAAAACAATGGTTTTCATTTAATTAGAGTCATTTACTTTGAACATTTCTGTTTAATATGCACATAAATTAATAAATTTGGTGAGTGCACACCATAAAATGTAACAGTAAGCAAAATATATTGCTAGATAACACCACTAGCATAAAATTACCTGATTTGATATCTAAAAGAATTAAGAATAAATTAATTACAAGTTGAAGAAAATGTTCCTGCAATAGTAAGATAGCATTTTAACACCAATCTAAATCTCCAAGAAAGTAAACTTGAAGCCCACAGCTAAAACATTGGAATGCTCTTTAAAGGAAGGGAAAACAATGTACTACACATTAGAAAATTTAAGAAATTGCTCTCTTTGTGGTGGCATTACAGAAAATTAGAATAAAAGAATTAAAGCTCTTTTATCCATCTAAATCATAATGTGATAATGGGGAAAGCTGAGCATTTGTGAGAAAAGACAAGGTACTAAACCCCCAGAAAATCTCACTGTTATCAAGTCAGTACCAATTCAAAATTGACCTTCCATTGCATTTCCAAGACTGTAAATTGCATTAGAGTAAACTGTCCCTCTTTCCCCTGCAATGATATGAACTAATAATAATATACTTCCCTTTTAAAACTTTGCAAGAATGGACTCACTCCATAAAGAATGATTCAAATGCTGCCCTACACTCACTCATTCAATACCATCAAGTCAATTCTGACATTGCTGGCCCTCCATCAGGTTCCCGAGAGTCCTGTGGAGTCACTGGTGGATTTAAACAGCTGGAGAGGTGCAGGCTTTGAGCGAGCAGCACAACTCTCCATGGATAACACCAACAGAGCCTTAAAAGTGAACTAAGCATTACAGCCTCACCAGTAGAGGGATCAGAATAACCAATCACAGACCAGTCAAGACTACACCAACGCAGACAGATGTCAGACTTTTGCTAGTTCTTCAAAAATCTCCCACAGAAAATGTCAAAGCACTGGTGATGTGTTGAAGACCTTACAATCAATAAGATTTTTTATTTTAGACGTGATACTTCAAAAATAAAAATTTGTGTGTATTATAAAAAAGAAAGACCTTGTCAACTCCCCAAAAGGATATAAGACCTTTGGTTATACAACTGCATTTGAATTTTTAAGCTGTGTTCTTAAAAGAAAAAAAAATAAATCTGAAACGCATCTCGATTTAAATCTCAAGTCTACAGTTTCCAAAACTCCTGTTATGACTTAATGGAGTTCAGCATCTCACACTTTGTGTGCTCACAGCATGAACTATTATGGAGAAAGCTTATTAAAAAGTTCTCATCTCACATTACAAATCCATAATCTAACATATTAATTGTACTCATTTGGTTACTGCACATTCATAAATGCCACTGTACACAATAATCATCATTAAAACTCACTGTGGAATAATGACTTAAAAATTTCATCTTGAACACAAACTGTATGCAATTACTACATTATCTCTAATTTTTTTTTCCTAGCTTAAATTTGGCAAAATTTCCCTGCAGGCTTTTTATGTAAGAATCTACGTATAATGAGGCAACAAACCCTGAAATATTCTATTGTCAGAAAATACAAACTGTTAAAAAATGCATAAATTCTGAATGAAAACAAAAGCTTCAGCTTGGGTCTAAGAAACAGATTGCCCAGCACTTTATGATAAAGAGTCCTCTGAAAGAACAATTCCTGCTTTTGAAATAAGGATTTTTGGAAAACAAATCTGTGCTCTATTTACCATACAACTCATACATGTTATGGTGGGGGGTGGAAGGAATACATAGGGTTATTTAAAAATCCCAAAGAAAAAGATTTTGTGTGCTGGAAATGTTGTTATGTGCTGCTGAGTCGACTACAACTCATAGTGACCCTATATACAACAGCCCTAAACCCTGCTCTGTCTGCCCTGTGCCAATCTCACTGTCCCCAACACACCCACCCCGATTACCCCAGTCACTGACTCAATCCACCTCATAGAGGGTCTTCCTCTCCTGGTGCTGTCCCTCAAACCTCCCAAGCATGACGTCCCTCTCCAAGGACCGGTCCTGCTCATGTCCAAAATATGTCAGACAAAGCCTCAGAATCCTTGCCTCCAATGAGCAGCCTGGTTTAAACCTCTCCGGGATGAAAATGTTCATTTTCTTAGCAGTCCATGGTACATTCAATACTCTTCTCCAGCACCACAGCTCAAAAGCATCAATTCTCCTTCTATCCTCCCTAGTCTCTGTCCAGCTCTCTGATGTATAACAAGTGACTGCAAAGACCATGGCCTGCATCAGATGCACCTTAGTCTCTAGAGTGACATCACTGTTCTCCAGTACTTTGGAGAGGTCCCTAACAGCAGACTTTCCCACTGCAATTTTGTTGTTGTTGTTGTTATGTGCCGTCGAGTCATTTGCGACTCATAGCGACCCTATATACAACAGCCCTAAACCATGCTCTATCCTGTGCCAATCTCATTGCCTCTGAAACACCCATCCCGATTACCCCAGTCACTGAATCAATTCACCTCATAGAGGGTCTTCCCCTCCTGTGCTGTCCCTCTACTCTACCCAGCATGATGTCCCTCTCCAAAGACCTGTCTCTCCTTACAACATGTCCAAAGTATGTCAGACGAAGCCCCAGAATCCTTGCCTCCAAGGAGCAGCCTGGTTTAACCCTCTCTAGGATGAATCTGTTTGTTTTCTTGACAGTCCATGGTACATTCAATACTCTTCTCCAGCACCACAGCTCAAAGGCGTCAATTCTCCTTCTATCCTCCCTAGTCACTGTCCAACCCTCTGATGCATAACAAGTGATTGCAAAAACCATGGCCTGTATCAGGTGCACCTTAGTCTCCAGAGAGACACTGTTGCTCTTGAGTACTTTTACCTATGTATCGCAATTTTAGACATTGAATATTCATAAAAGAAACTGTCTGAGAAAATGAAAAGTTTCCTCACACCAAAACCCTGAAGCTCAACTAGACCATCAACACAAAGAAGCAGCCCGGCAGTGAGCCACAGCTTCCATAAGAGTCCCACGCGATGCAAATGATAAATGTGCTGGGCTGCTTACAGAAAGGCTCAAGTTCAAGCCCACAGGAGCAACACTGCAAGAAAGGCCTAGTGGTCTAACTTTAAAAAGTCAGCCACTGAAAACCCTACATGGCACAATTCAACTATGACACACATGCAGTAGCCACAAATCAGGATTTCTTTAATGAACTGGCTTATAGCATCTAACAGTCCCCAAAACAATACACCCAAAGGTATCAGAAATGGTTGACTTTTTTTCCTCTGAGTGCTGCTTACAGAGTATGTCTAGCCTGTGAAGAACATCAATTTGAGCACTTTTCTGCAGGCACATTAAATACTGCACACTCCCTAAGTTCTCTATGCTCTCCCTCCTGTAACTCCTCCATTTTCACATCACACCTTCTTTTCAGTTACTTGGGTCTCTCTGGTAGGATGAATCCACCAGCAGATCAGAGGGAAAAAGATGGACCAGCTGTTCCTGTATGATCCCAGTGGGTGTTTAGCTATGAGTAGGTTCGAACTCGATGGCAATGAGTTTTGAGAAGCTGTGTGTGTCTGTGTGTTTGGGGGTTATATCTTATTGTTAGTAACATGTACTACACACCAGTACAGCACTGACTGTGCTAATTAATGTCATTCCTAAGTCTATGCTTTCAATCCCAAACACAAATAAAAATCAGACTTAGGGAGAGACTGATAATAAAAGCTTAAATAAAATCAAGATTTGGCTTATGTCAGAAGTGACTTATGACAGCTGTCAAGAATGGAACCTTGTCATAAGGTAGGATCTACCTGCAGCGAATTTTTAAAAAAATGAACAGAATGAGTAGTTAAAGATCAAAATTTAACGTGAAATTGGGGGGGGGGAGTTAATATTTAGACTGCTGACATTTACCTTAAGTTTTTCTCATCACCATCAGCAATGACATGATGCTAATGAAAAAAAATAGCTTCTCAGTAATTTAATCTGCTCCTTTAAATATAAAAGTTCTACCAGACTGCTATATTAGCAAAAGCATTACCAATAATTTATTTCTCTCCTTTTGCAAAGTGTAGAAGATTACTTGAGGGTGTGTGTGTGTGTGTGTGTGTGTGTGTGTCTATTAATTTATTTCCTCTCCTTTTGCGAAGTCTAGAAGAGATTACTCCTGTGTGTGTGTGTGTGTGAGAGAGAGAGAGAGAGAGAGAAAGCGAGTGTGCGTATGAGCGAGTGTGTATGTTTTTGTGCAATGACTCCCTAGCAGTGGACTGATATCTCATCCGACAACCTACTTGGATGCCCACAATCTTCACACACAACCTTGGCCTGTGTTGCAGGCAAATTTAATGCCAGATTGGTGGGTGAGAAAGCCAATTCCATCCTTCCTGCAGGAGGATATACAGACAATTATTGCAGAACATCAGGATAACCCGTGGCTTCCTGCCTCAGGAAGCTCCCAAAGGCACTATAATTGCCTCTTATTCATCAGCACAGTGGGTTTAAACCCTGTGCAGATGATGACGCCCCTGGACACTGTGCTGCCCAATAAGGAAAACCATGAAAGACTGAAACATTTAATTTCTTCTAACAAACAAGGCAAAACTTGGCAGAAAACGTAATAGTATATGCTCACTATGTAAAGTTGTAGCATAAGCTTGCGTGATTTGAGGTGAATTAACAAGGGTGTCAAACTAATTGGTTGCTTCTGAACAAGAATAACTTAAATTCATTCATTTAATTGTATATTAATATTTACCAGCATTTCTTAGCAGATGGCAATGGTTTACCTTAAATTGACAAGAGGGGGGGGGAAACACCCTATAAAACTGAGAAAATTATTTCCCTGAATTCATTTTTTTCCCTTTGGGTTGGGAAAAGCCATTCTTCATTTTCAAGCAGCTGGATTGCTGGGTTAAAGGACTGCCTGAAAAATACTGCCTTATGGGAAGTCTCTATTCAAAATCTAATTATTATTACTCTTCGCTGAAAATAAAGGTGCTTTGATGGTGCTGACATGAAGGCATTTTGGCTGCTAACCAAAAGGTCAACAGTTTCAATGCACCAACCACAGTACTGCAGAACGATGAGGCAGTCTGCTTCTTAAAGGTGAACAGTCTTGGCAACCCTACAAGGCAGTTCTACTATGCCTTTCAAGGTCTCAATGAATCAGAATTGACTTGCTAGCATGACTTTAATTTGGTTTAGAGTGTGCTATAAACAAGGTCAAGGACTGAAGCTTAACCTCAAGAAGACAGAGATTCTCACCACTGGGCCAACTGGCAGCACCATGATGGATGGAGACGAGATTGAGGTTGTTAATAGTTACAGCTTGTTCAGCTCTATAATCAACACTTTTCATGAGCAGCAGTCAGGAAATCAAAAGACAAATTGCATGAGGTAAATCTGCTGTCAGAGACCTCTCCAGAGTATTGAGAAGCAATGATGTCAGTCTAGAGACTAAGGTGTGCCTCATCCAGTCCACACTCTTTGCAATTACCTGCTATGGATCAGGAAGCTGAATAATGACTAAAGATGACAGAAGAATTGATGCCTCTGAGTTGTGGTGCTGGAGAAGAGTCTTGAATATACCAAAGACCACCAAGAAAACAAATAGATGTGTCTTGGAGAAGGTGAAAGCAAGCTCCTCCTTTGAGGATAGGATTTTGAAGCTCCATCTCACATACTTTGGACATGTGGCCTGGAGGGACCAATCCTTGGAGACAGACATCATACTCAGAAAGGGTGGAGGGACAGTGCAGGAGAGGAAGATCCCACTGAGATGGATTGATACAGTAACTAGGGCAATGAGGATAGGTGTGTTGGAGTGAGAGTGGCTCAGGGCAGGGCAGGCTTCAGAGCTATTATACAAAGGGTTGCTATGAGTCGCAGGCAACTCTGTTGCACATAACAACAAGATTAAAGACAAGAAAATGCATGAACACAAAGGCTACTTACTATACTTGACAAAAAATGTACAATTCTTACCAAGTTTAAAATAGTAAAAGTCAGTGAAAATAGTTAATGTGAATAATAATACATTTGTTAAAGATTACACCAATATTTTGAAAGACTCAAGAAGCAAAATGATTCTTAAAACCATATCCTATTATAATGTGCACAAGTGCTTAGGTGAAATAATTTTACAAACTGAATTCACAGAAATGTTTAATTGAATATTTTTACTGGGACTGACTTAAAATCACTTAATAGACAAGGGGAAAGGTCTTGATGATCATATCCTTAAAATACAGGATGACATTAAGACAGTAAATTTTATAATAGTATTTATCTTTAATTTATTTTTTACTTTTTAAAATTTCTTTTCATTTTAATTGGGATTTTAACAAAAGTTTAGAGAGAACTCGGATTTCCAATCATTCATTGTTGCACATTTTCCTCCCTGCCCAGCCAGTTTGCTTTTCTCTTTGAAAAAAAATTCTTCCATTGTTATGCAATTTTCTCCTCCCCTGCGCCCAGTCCACTTTGCTGAGCAGCTCTTAATCTGGACTGCTGTCATTACAGTTGTATTTTTCGCTATGGCAAACAGGTCTGTGGTTTCCAAGGACGACATGAAACTCATGATGCAGATGGAAATGCACAAACAGTAGTAAATCTTGACAAAGAAAGGAGAGGGCAGCATCTGGAACTTCTGGTGTGCTACTAAAAATAAATGCTGGAAGGGATACAAAGTCTGCCGTCTCTGATCAAGGCTGTGGGGCTTCAATGTGGGAAGCTGGGTTCCCCTCCTTAATTACCATAAAATATCAATCAGAACAAATACGTTGGTAACATAATAAACACAACAACATAAAGTAATTTTCAAAGGTACACTTAAAAACAGACTAAAAAATCCCAGGTAATGTTAATAGATAGACAACTCTCAAAGGAAAAAATAAACAACAGAACTCTTTGCCAAGAAGTGAGAAATTACGCATATTTGACCCATCAAAGGATTTCTGAGGCTGTAAATAGCACAAAAGAACATTTTCCATCTTTCTCTTGAGAAGTGACTGGTGGATCCTCAAGAAAGGAATAGAATTCCCCATTGCTACGCACAGTGATTTTCTACCCCAAAGAGTACAGGTATTGAGGGAGAACCCAAAAAGCAGCCTCACAGTGGTGAAACCTGGCAAACACTCCCTCAGCCAGGCGGTCAAGGCCAACATCAACAATGATAAATCATGTTGATAGAAAATGTACTCCCACTCTGACAAAAACAGCACTTGCTCTCCAAAGCCTCTCTTCCCTCCCAAACCTAGTTGCTGTCGCGTAAGTTTCTACTCATGGCAAAGCCATGTGTGTCAGAGGAGACCTGTGCTCCACAGAATTACCAATCTTTCACAAGTAGACCACCCAGTATTTCTTCCCAGGCATCTCTGGGTGGTCTCACACCTCCAGGTTCAGTAAGTGATCACACACTGACACCACTCAGGAACTCCTCAAAACCTATGATGTAGATCCTAGTCCTCATTTTTGTAGATAAGATCCTATTAGGGATTAAAGTGTGATTTGTTATCTTAATGTGGTCATTTTAGTGTAGGGTATGTCTTAAGTTAATCACACTTGAAGTAAATGTGAACAGAGCAGTGAGGAAAAACAGATGGAGGAGAGGTGCCAGGCCACATGACTGCCAAGGAACTGAAGAACTGAAGCTGAAAAAGGGCCTTGCCCCACAACTGATGGCTAGAGAAAACCCTCCCCTAGAACCACTTCCCCGAAATTAGACTTCTAGCTACCTGAACTGTAAGAAAATAACTTTCTGTTCATTGAAGCCACTCATGTGGTGTTTCTGTTAGAGCAGCACTATGACACTTAGGTTGCTGTTGTTGTTATGTGCTATTGAGTCAATTGCAACTCTTAGAAACTCTATGGACAAAAAGCTCTGAACCCAGCTCTATCCTGAACGAATCTTGTCTTCTCTGATACACCTAACCCCATTACCCCAGTCAGTGAATCTACGCATCTCATCAAGGGTCTTCCTATCTTGTGCTGTCCCTCCACCCTCTCAAGCATGATGTCCCTCTCCAAGGACTGGTCCCAACTTATGACATGTCCAAAGTATGCCAGACAAAGCTTCAGAATCCTTGCCTCCAAGGAGCAGCCTGGCTTCACCCTCTCCAGGACAAACTTGTTTGTTCTCCTAGAAGTCCATGGTATATTCAGTACTCTTCTCCAAAACCACAGCTCAAAGGCATCAATTCTCCTATCATCCCTAGTCATTGTCTAGCTTTCTGATGCATAGCAAGTAATTTCAAGAACCATGGCCTGGATCAGGTACACCTAAGTCTCCAGACTGACATCACTGTTCTACAGTACTCGAGAGAGGTCCCTGATAGCAGACTTTGCCAGTGCAAATCATTTTTTTATTTCCTGGCTGGTGGTACCAAGAGTGCAAAATGATACTTAAAAACCTCAGCTTAATCAAGAAAAAACACTAGACAAATTCTAAGTGAGGTACATTTTATAAAATGATTGATCATGTGCTTCAAAACAGTGAAGGTCATTAAAAGCAAGGCAGGCCTGAGAAACTCGTCACAGCCAAGACGTGCATAAAGGTACACAATGACTAAAATAAAGCATCCTGAGGCATTCTGGATGAGATCTGGGAGGTGAAAAGGAACACGAGGCAAACACTACAGAAATAAAACAAAACTGTAGTTAATTAATGTCAACATTTGTCCATTAACTACAACAAATTGATTATACTAACTTATCCCATGTAACAGGGATACACAGTGTAAGGTATATGTGAACTCTGCTCGATCTTTCCAATTTTTCTAGAAACTAAAACGCCTCTAAAAAATAGGGTTTAAAAAAATATGAGTTCAGTAGCTTCAGTTTCCATATCCTCTTAGACAAGACAGAAATATGTCAACATAAGCTGTATCTACTTTTAAATTAACATTCACTGTTGTTGAGACAGAGAGCTCTGGTAGCCTAGTTAGTAGGGAGGTGCACTGCTAACACAAAGGCCCTGCCTCTCTCAGCAGTTCAAAGACATCAGAGGCTCTGAGGATGAAAGGTAGGCAATTTACAGTCTTGGAAACTCAGTGTAAGATCAGCTATGAGTCAGTTCTGACTCGATGGTAATGAGCGTGAGCATGTGGATTGTTAAGATCACTGCTGGTCTAGGTTGAATTAAAACAAAAGATATGCTAAGAAAAACATCCAAAATGGGAAGTCTAAGATGACTTTTGTACAATTTGATTTGACTGGTAGATTGGCATTTCCTGTATAGTTGAAAACTAGGGCCTCTCAAGAAAAACTTCAAAGTGTGTTCTGTGCACTGCCAGTTCCACTGAGCCATTACAGGCGTCACAGAGTAAGAAGATTGGGTTAATTTTCTCAATAAAGAGTACATGTGTGCACTGGGTGAGTTTGGTGGTCATCAACTCTTGGAAAGCTTGACAAAACCAAGGTAATTTAAGGTTCCTTTAATGATGAAGTTCTTGGGGTCTTTAAGACATAGTACACAACAACCAGATGTTATGTTGTATTATTCTTCAAATGGATTTGACCATAAAACTCTGGTGGGGAAGACAGCATATTCAAGAATGAGGCTGGATGGTCCAATTTGGATAATACAACATAAGCAGCAGTCAAGGATCCAAAAGCTGGGGCAGTACTGGCTGCTCGAAGTCTTCTCTTCAACCCCGATCTTCCCTATTACACCCAGAAGAGCTCAGGACACGGCTACACGTAACTCTTTGAGTTTATAGGTACAAGTATTATTTTTATGTGAAGTAGATAGGCTTCTATGAGCTTATAATTAAAAAGCTGGGGAGAGATTTATAATATGTGCTTTCATCTAGGAAGAAGAGAAGATTACAAGTAATAGGTTTCTTCATTGCTATGCTCCCCCTGCAGACATGATTACTAACTTTAATTTGGAAGGAAGAGCAATAGTACTTTGAGTTCAGTCAGACACTATAGATCATGACAGTCATCGCAGACAGGAACAAAACAGCCCTCAGCAGGCTCTCAGAACCTACCATTCCCTTCTAAGCAGATGCCTTGATGTCTGAATAGCTGAGGAGATGTGAACAACAGTAGTATCTGGTGGAAGAAAGATTCCATTTAAATGTACTTCTTCTTCATTGGGTTTCTTCACTAGTGATTTTATTTTTGAAAACACAATCAATTATAAATGCAGATGTGAAATGTGCATGGCACTCCAAATTATCAATCAAATTTAATTTAACAAAGGTTGAAGGGAATCATCTCAAGTTCCAGCAGATCTAGTTACACTTACAATGCAGCTGTTCCCTCGTGGCGGGCCTGGTGGTATAGAGGTTATGTGGTGGACTGCTAAACAAATGTGTTGGTAGTTTGAATTCTCCAGCAACACCAAGGGCAGTCTGCTCCTGTTAAGATGTTGCTATCTCTTATCAAGTTGGAAGAGACCCCTCCAGTGGGGTTTCAGAGGCAGTAAATCGCATAATAGTTGGTCACCCATCTTTCTTCCCCAGAGCAGCTGGTGGATTAGAACGCTGTACCTTTGCATTGGCTGTGTGATTCTTTACAGTCTCAGAAACTCAACAGAGGGTCACCATGAGTCAACATTAACTCAATAGCAGAGGGGTATGTTTTGGTTTTTTGTTTTGGGATTTTTTGGTTGGTTGGTATGTTTGTTTTTTAGTTTACTGGTAATATACCAATCCTCAGACACAGAAAAATGTGGGGTGTTATTCCCCAAATAAATGTCACTCAAAATTACTGATTAAACTTTTTATTTACTCTAAGTTTTCAGCTAAATCCCTAAGTTCTTGGGGAAAGAGGAGGTGTCCTGGAGGTAAAATAGTTAAGTATTCATCTATTAAATAAAAGGTCACCAGTTCAAGCCCACTAGCAGCTCTACAGAACAAAGGTGGGGCAGACAGCTTCCACAAAGATTTACAACCTCAGAGACCCTGAGGAGGAATTCTACTCTGCTCTCTGGGGTCGCTATGCCATTGGAATCAATTTGACTTGATGGCAGCATGTCTGATTTAGTGCTGTTTTCTCCTTTTCTTAAAATCCTTATATTGGACCCAAAGAGGGGAGGCTATTTTATTGATCATTCAAATATTTGCTTTAATGTCTGTGTGTGTGTGTGTGTGAATTAACATAATAAATTAAAAAATTTTTCTCTAAAATTCATGTAAGTAGAATACTTTGATCTTTAAAAGGCAGTGAACATTTAAAAACACTTTCCAATTTTAATGGGAAGTAAGACAAGAAGGACCTCATATCTGTTGCGCACACACAGGGTTATGAGTCCCATTAGAGGGAAACAAAAAACAACACTAGAAAACCAGAAAGATGGGGTGGGGGGAGGAGGGCACGGGAAGTAAAACTTGAAAAGTAATTTTGAAAGAAATTAGTGAAGAAAAGTTAACCCTGTCACTGCTCTTGGATCTTAATAGCGGGGCAAAATAAATCAACACTAAATCCAGAATAGACATTATGAAGCAGAAGGTTTTAAGAGTTCCAGAGAAATGAGGGTAAGTGGTTTGTGCACAGCTGCCAGCTAGCACTGCAGTCCCCATGAGGATTTTAATGTGGTGGAACTTCAGCAAGGCATTTTAACTTGAGCAGATCTGCCACTTTTGAGGCCCTTGATTAACATGTGTGGAGTAATTCAAAGTGCCTTTGCTGCTGCACCCTCCCCCACTTAACCCTCCAGTCTATTGTGTGAACACTCCAGAAGGCATTTTCTAAATTCTATTTTGTTTCAGCCTTTTCTAGATCCTACTTTAACCTTGCCTGCTCACTGACCCCCGATCACTTTTGCTGTGTCCTAGAGCAGAGCATGTCACTGGAAAAGGATGTGGGCAGGCTGCTCAGATCGTGAGCAGAATTTGAGAAATAACTATACCTTTCTGGCCCTGGTTTAGAAACTGAGTTAAAAACTTTAATTCTTTTTCTTCAGCAGTAGAGAATAACCAGGGACAAAAGGCTTAGCATATTCTCAATTAAAGCACCCAAAGGCAACTGTAATTACCATCCCCACTTCACAGCCCAGCTTTCTCTGTCCCAAGACTGTGCTCTTTGTGAGTTGCATGTCCCCTTCCTGGAATGTGACTTAAGAAGCTAAACCAGCTGGCAGGGAGTTGAATTTGACTCACAGTGATCCGATTTACTTCACGGGATTTTCAAGGCTGTATGACCTTCCAGGAATTCTGGTGACCTAGTGGGTAGGGAGTTGTGCTGCCAACTTAAAGGTGGGCAGTCTGAATCCATCAGCTTCTCTGTAGGAGAAAGATGGGCAATATTCTCCCACTGACTTACTGCCTCTGAAAACCCCTTGAAGGTGAGCTATGAGTTGACTCTAACTTAATGGCAATGAGTTGAGTTGAGTGGGGTGATCTTTAGTGAGGCCTTTTGTTCTGTGGAAGGCTTTGCACCTCCAAACTTTTAGTTGGCAGCTAAGTATTTAACTATTTATGCCACCCAGGAAGTCAATGCCATAATACCAAGATGGAGATCAGCCCTCAGGAATTTAACCAGTATGAGAAAATACAGCTAAAATGTATCACTGTTTTAGTATAAGTTCTATCAGGAAATGGTCTCCCTTCTCAGTCTCACAAGCTGAGAAATCATAAAGAACAATTTTAAACATGATAAAAATGACTAAATATGATCAGATACCCAAAATTAATTCTACCAGCTTTAATTGTGTGATGGGGTAATATTAAATTGAAGGGGAAGGGGAAGGGAGGGGAATATCTGTACTCCTTTATAAATAAGGTTTTGAAGATTGTCAATAAATCCCCAAAATTCCAACAGCCTTTGCTGAAAATCCTCAAAACCTTATTCATAAAGAAAGTATAATTTATTAATGTGTAAAAATAAAGAAATGTGTGAACAGAAGGGTTAGACCCTTAAATATCCTAAAATATTACATGCACACTTATTTCATTTTCTTGAAAACTAAAGTCGTTTCAAAATTCTACATATTTTTTAATAGATCCTGATTTTGCTGGAATTGTTTTAATAGTTGCTGGATGAAAATATTTCAAAACATGAGAAGTAAGCTCCAAATGCCTTTCTGCATTTGCAAAAACTATAAAAGTAGCCAAGCCATTTTAGTCCCTGAATCTTTACACAGAAACTGAACATCCAGGTATTTACAAATTTCTGCAAATGGCTAAAAACAAACAAACAAACTTTAAAAAAATGGAGTTAATTTGTTACAGTCATAAATGGAGTCACAATTTGTTACCAATGGAGTAAGTTAACAGTCTACAAGAGAACCAACAACCAGTTTCATGATACTTTTTTTCTTTTCAATGTAGATGTGACTGATTGTACAGGGCTGTTTCTGAATTTTCCCCTCCTGAGATGTTACTTCTCCAAAGAATTTCCACTAACAATCAGCCTTTCAATAGAGAGGCATTCTCTTAACACTAATATTTTTTTAATCTAAAATATCTTCAAGGAGAAAAAGCAATTTTTCTAAGCAGAAAGATATTTCTATTTGTCCCCATGCAGGCTCTAACTTCTAATCAGATTTAGTCCAAATGCTATTTAATAACTACATGTTCTAACCCCGATAACAAGACCTGCTGCTAACTTACCATTTGGTGACAAACGTCTCTTTCTTGAAATTTCCCCCGACTGAAGTTATTATTAGCAATGAAGAGAACGACTTATAAACAGACTTTTTCAGAGGCGAAAGTAGGGCTGGGTAAATCCTTATACCCTTAAATTTTCCTCATACTCTGCAATATACTTCCCTGAAATGATTGTGATTTCCTGAAAGTAAATAATATATTTACTAAAGGGAGAAGGATAGGCAGTCTCCTCCTGTGTGATTAACTGCCTCTGAAAACCCACTGGAGGCTCAGCTATGGGTGGGTTCTGACCCGATGGATGGTACATACACAACAACAACAATATAGGGAGATTGTCTAAATTGGCTGTTATTTTCATAAGAGAAAAAGTATACTGAATTATTTCTAAATAGTAAACATGCATACAAACAAATAGTTCAATTAGACAATAAACAGACTAAACACTCTAAGACAGTAGGTATCTTTATCATTTTTGTTCAGCTTGGATCCCCAAAGCAGGGCTCATCAAACATCTCTTAATATGTGAATGACAAAGTGTACATTCAAGGAGTCTATGATCTTTGAAGACAAGAACCACACACTATTCTATGCTCCAGGGATACATTAGTGACTAAAACCAAATCTAGTTGGCATGCTATCATCAGGGGCCTGTCCTTCGAGAAAGACATCATGCTTGGAAGAGTAGAGGGTCAGTGAATGAGAGAAGCACCTTTGACAAGAGGCTTGGACACAGAGACTGCAACAGGCTGACACACAGCACAGAACGTGAGGATGGAGCAGGGTCGGACAGTCTGGTTTTGTTGTAACACAGGCCGCTATGAGTCACATCTGTATTAGCAGCACCAAAGAGCAGCAGTGCCCTTGTGGCATTCATAGCCCAGAGGTAAGATGAGGTGAGAGGGAAGAGGAACAAAGCAAATACACTTTAAGAGAAGGGCAATTTATTTTAAAACCAATCTTTAAAAACCTTTACATCCTCCACCATTAAGAGCACAATTTTAGAGTAAGGGTAAATAAGTATGGGGTCAAGACAGCTCCAGGCGCTAGCTTAAAATCCTTCACGAAGCTTGGGGACTGGAATCTCCCTCCACTCTGGAAGCCAGCTGTGGCCCTCACACCTGCCTTTAATTGTTTTTGGTGAAACATTCCACTAGGTCGTGTAACCCTGGTGTGTCCACTTGCTGTACAGAGGTAACTCGTGGCTGTTGTGAAGCTGAACAGCGTAACACTGAAAAGTCAAATGCGAGAATGGTTACCCATGGTGGACAGTGTTTGGTGGAGCTCCCCAATTAAAACAAGCTTGGAAGCAGGAATGGATCCACTTCCATAACAGCCTGCCTCTGGAAACTCTATGAACCTGGAGAAAGGACAAAAGTTATACAGGTCTGCAAGATTTTTGTTCATAGGTTGCTATCAACGGCACTTAACAACAACAACAACAAGAACAAAATCACTTTATGATTTCAAAGATTCTGTTCATACAGGGAGTTATCAGGAGTCAACTGAAAAATAATTCTCTTTTTCTCTCATAGACATCACAACTCCTTTGTTTCACTGGCTTGGGTACACCATTTTTTTTTTTGCAAAATGATAAAAACAGAGGTACACCATCAAAAAACGAACGGATAGAGAAGCTCTGGTATATTGACACAATAGAATACTACGCAATATTCAAAAACAAGGATCTCATGAAATATATACACAAAATGGATGACCCTGGAGGACATTATGCTGAGTGAAGTATCTCAGTTACAAAAGGACAAATATTGCATAGGGTCACTTGTAAAACAGGACTGACATCAGGCTTGAGGGAAGACAGAAAAGGAGGGGAGGAATGATGTATATTGTATTAAAACAGATGAGGCAGAGAACTGTTTAAAAGGGACATATGATTGGGTATTATTGTCATGACATAAGTTCAGAATGAAGACTGTATAGTGGAGTAGACTTGGGGGGTAGAATTGAATAACAATGAAAGAGTTTTACTTTTCAAGGAGAAGAGTGAATTGGGGGGAGGGAGAAAAGTACAACAATGAATGAATGGAAACTAAGTCTCTGTAAACTTTTATTAAAATTTTTTTTTTAAAGAAGAGAGGTACATATATACACTCCAATGTATACAGTTAATAATTTTCTTCTGGCCTTCTAAAATCTGCTTTCAAGAATTATAAGAATGGTGGGGGAAAGAATATTTAGAATAATGATCACTTCAGGGAACTTTCAAATGGCTTTTTTGTTTTTAATGGCTTTTCTAAAACTAGAAATAACCATAAGCTGTTGAACAATATGGGGAATGACAAGTTGTGGGTAAGATTCTTTCTACTCTATTTAGTTTCAATTAGTTACTTTATCAAACTAAAACCTCTCAACCAGGGGTGGTTGTTCCACCCCAAGGCCATTTGGCAGTATCTAGAGATTGCCTCAACTGAGGGGATGAATTATCGGCACCATACGGGTAGGGGGCAGGGCTGCTAATGCACTGCTTACAATATTCTAGACAGGCCCCACCATAACCACCATCCAAGACAAAATGTCAACAGTGCTGAGTTGAGAAATCTTGTGTTAAAGTATAAAATTTGTGATTTAGTGATAAGGTGTTTAACTGCCAAACCAAAGGCAAGCGGTTCAAATCCACCAGCTTCTCTGAGAAAGAAAGACAGGCAATCATTCTGTGCAATTAACTGCCTCGGAAAACCTGCTAGAGGATCAGCTATGAGTCGGTTCCAACTCAAAGGTCCATAACAACAAGACCAATAAGAACTTCTCGACACAAATTAGGCATTCAAAATGCATTACAATAAATGGAAGACAGTTATACACTATGTGGAAGAAAAATAGCCAGCAAATGCACTAATTCCCCCACACTTCTGCCGTCACTGCCTTCCAGGCTTCCAATTAAAATGACATGAAAGTCAATAAAAAGTATTGGAATAATATACAAAATTTGTTTTCATTTTACAAAGAAAGTTATAATAATCTTTTAAAATATATTAACTTTCTTCCCGAAAGGAATAAAATACTTAGAACTGCAAACAAGTCCTTCTTCTGTCTGAAATCCCATTATTATTTTCCAAGAGTGCCATAAGCAATATTAATGGCCTACCCAGAAAATATAAACAAGAACATATTTCTTGATAGTTGTTCTACATTTCACAAATGTAATTCTGGAAGCTAATTTGAATTAATTATTTTTTTAAAATGAAGCAAATGCTGAACACAGGTGATCAAACTTAACCTTATTCTCAGCTCTTTCATCCTGTTACTTCCCAGAGCTAGTTTCCAAAGCCACTTTGAATTTGTTTTCTCAAAATTTAAATGAGAGTAAATAAATTTCACACATCTTTTTTAATGAGGCATCCTATTTAATGATGGCCATTTGCTTGGGTCCTGTCAGTAAAACAGACTCTACTAAACTGTTAAGATTTGCTTTAATTTACATTATAACTAACTGGGAGGAAAGAGACAAAAGCTTTTTCTTTTAAAATCCCGAGACAATCTTGTTCTTGTCTTTACTGGGAAGGAGACAGGATATCACTATCCCAAACCAGCACCTTTCAGCAACTGAAGGCTTTTTGTCCTCAAACTGAATGTTACAGACAATGGCTCCCTTAAGTGGCAGATGCCCTGGAAGTGTTACAACCACTGAATGGATTTTCATGGAACATAAATCACACTCCCACTACCTGCCACTGACAAACCTGCTTCTCATGAACCTTGCACCCTACACAATATGGCGCAGCATGTCCTTTGTGACAGCTGTGAACAAGGGAACTGTCTGCAGAGGCAGATAAAGGGCATTTTTTTCCTTTTGACACTCCCATTTTTTCCCCACATGCATGCTGAAATTTTTGAAACGAAAATCACCATAAATATCCAATCCCCAAGTGTCAATTAAATTTTAAAATACTTAAATATTTGCAGTTTCATACAAGTGGTAGGTATTTTAAGGATTCTAGATTACCTATTTATCAGAGCCCTTCCTAATATATCTCCATAATTATTAAGCTATTTTGCTCTTATTTTACAAGAAAGCTTTTGAGGGGCTTCTTATCCTATTCTTGCAGAGGGAGTGATGAGAGGTCTGAAAAGGTTGAGAAGCCCTGGGTGGTACAAACAGTTAGCATGCTCAACATCTAAAGGAAAAGTTGATAGCTAGTACCAAGAGGTACCTTGAAAGCTTTGTAATATCAGCCATTGAGAATTCTATGGAGCACAGTTCTACCCTGACACGCGTGGTTAGGAATCAACTTGACAGCAACCAACAATGACAAACCACTGAATTAGACCAAATACACAGTAGCCAGATCAATTTAAAAAATTGTCTCCATTTTTAAAAATAAAGAAAGAATGGAACCACTGCCATCTAGTCTGTTTCAGCTCATAGTGTCCCTACAGCAAACAGAGTAGAACTGCCCCACAGAGTTTCCTGGGCTATAAATCTGTATAGAAGCGCAATGCCGCTTCTTTCTTCAGAGAAGAGGATGATAAATTCTAAACCTTTAAGTACTGCACTACCAGGGCTCCTGTTTCCAAATGTTGTTGTTGTTGTTATGTGCCATTGAGCCACCTGCGACTGATAGCAACCCTATGGACAACAGCCCTAAACCCCGCTCTTTTCTGTGCCAATCTTACTGTCTCTGACACACCTACCCCCATTCCCCTAGTCACTGAATCAATCCACCTCATTGATCCTACCTTGCAACATGCCCAAAATATGTCAGACGAAGCTTCAGAATCCTTGCCTCCAAGGAGCAGCCTGGCTTCACCCTCTCCAGGACAAACCTGTTGGTTCTCTTAGCAGTCCATGGTATATTCAATACTCCTCTCCATATGTAGATTTCATATACTCATTGAACTTTCTTGAAAGAGAATTGTTGAAACCAACAATGCTGAAAGATACTATTGTTGATGTGATGTCATCCATATACATCTAATTCCATTGCTTGATATATCTCAAATTGACTGCATTAAATTCAATCTGCTTTATGAATAGGAATCATATAAACTTCTTGGAGGGAATGGCTATTAATACCTATCATCGCAAGGACCTGAGGACCACTGGGGCTGCTATAAAGTCCCAGATGCAGCACCTCACTGAGTGAGTCACACAGCTGCCCACAGTCAGTCTGGGTCTCGTGTTCACTGCTTTTCTGCTGGCCCAGCGCACATGTCTCACCTGCGTGTTTAGCTCAGACAGAAACAGATGCTGATGCAGTGAGGGAATCCAATCACAAGAAACGGCACTTCTCTGTGAGCGATGCGATGCCAGAGGCTTCCAGACACGAAATCGTGAAGCAATTTAATACAAACTTGGAGAAAATGCCAAGTGCACAATTAGAAGCCAAACGGAAATATGAGAGAAAGTTCTCTGGATTAAGTGTGAAGAGAAATAGGCAGAGAGCATCTCGGATACATCTGGAAGGGAACTGAGAGGAGATGGGAGGCAGCAGCTGCCAGCCAGGTCTGTTTTAGGGAGTGGGGGAAAAGAGCCGCCCCTACTCTAGATCTTCAGAGATGAATGCCAGTAACTCATGCTTGTAATTCTAAATTCCTTTTGGGGATAAAAGAAGCCAGGTGACATTTACCATAACTGAAACAGAAACAAGAGTTATCTGTGCTTATTGTACTAAGCGTAAGAGGGGTGCCCCAGCTTTCTCTACGAAAGTGGGAGGAAATCAGTCTTTTACTTGGCATGTGAAAACCTGAAAAAGGAGGAGAAAACATCAGCCTAAATAAGAAAAAAGGGGGAGAAAAATATCAGCTATTAATAAAAAAGGCTTTGGCATCAGAAAAAGATGGCAGTGAGGATGGATGCTGACAATCTTGAGAATAATGCCAAAGGCTAGAGCCAAAACATGTGATTCCAACGTCAGGCCAGAGCCCAGCTGGGAACAGCTATGGGAAAGAAAGCTACCATACAGTGGAGAAGCGAGGCCCAGAGCCCAGTGAAGTGGGTGACAAATTGGTGCTAAGACACCACAAGCGGCAGGCTTGTTTTCTCCTGCCCAAGGATGTAAGAGGCTTTTACACAGGAGGCTCTGGTGCAGAGATGGGAGGCAGGCAGCATATATGCAGCTGAGCTGTGCTCTGTGGCTGCAGGATGCACTGTCACTGCCAACCCAGCAGGGAGAACAGGACACAAACACAAGGGACAGGTGGGTGCGTGGCCTCTGGCAGCAGCAAAGCCTGCAGGAGCAGGATGGAAGGTGGATAACCCAGCACAGCACAGCTTCCCTGTCCAACATGTGAGGAAGAATAACACTGTGGTCAACTGCAGCAGAAAGACCGATGCGGCAGCCCATGCTGCCAAGGAGAAGGGAACTGATGCGACACCTTCAAGGGGGTTCAGGCACAGATCTGCCCTCAGGCTTCCCCAGGACACACTAGCTAATTCAAACCCAGGAAATCATCAAATTATTGTATAATTGGCAGAAATCTCCCATTTCCATCCCCTAGCCCAAACTCCATCAAGACTTGGCCAAACTTCTCTGTAACCTATGAGGATTGTGAGGATGTAGGAGCATGAACGCATTCCCTTCTCACAAAGAGTTTTTCTTCAAAGACATTGTTCCCTTCAGACTGTGGGTAGCTTCCAATGCTAGTTACCCTGAAGTCTATCCTGACTCGGGACAATACTATGTGTGTGTATACTAGAACTGCGCTTCGTGGTTTCTAAGCCTGTAATCTTTTAGAAGATCACCAGGCCTTTCTTCCAAGGCACCACACCTCAGGGTGAGCCTAAATTGACCTTTCTGCTAACAGCTGAGCTCTTTTAAACCAGGGACTACAGCCTCCATACCCACTGCCATCAAACTGATTCCAACTCATAGGAACCCTCCATCAGGTTTCTACAGTTGTAAATCTTTACAGGAGGAAACTACTCATCTTTCTTTATGATAGAGCTGATGGATTTGAACTGTCAACCTATTAATTAGCAACCCAAGATGTATCACACTACACTAGGGTTCCTTCCAGCCTTCCATATGGTTAATAAAAATCATTTCTAAGAATCAAACATAAAAAAAATTAGTTTTGGCCTCTCTCCCTATTTCCTTTCAAGGAGGGAGGTCTGTCCATTTGGAGATGTGTTGTTGTTGTTGTTGTTGTTGTTGTTATTGTTATATGCCATCAAATCACCTACGACTCATAACACCCCTATGTACATTAGCTCTGGGATTCTGAGGCTCCGTCTAACATACTTTGGACACGTTGTGAGGAGAGACCGGTCCTTGGAGAAGGACATCATGCTTGGGAGGGTGGAGGGACGGCGCAGGAGGGGAAGGCCCTCTATGAGGTGGACTGATTCAGTGACTGGGATAATCGGGATGGGAGTGTCAGAGACAGTGCGATTGGCACAGGACAGAGCAGAGTTTAGGGCTGTTGTACACAGGGTCGCTATGAGTCGCAAGCGACTCGATGGCACATAACACCGACGACAACAACATTAGCTCTGAAAGCTACCCTACCCTAAGCCAATGTCATCATCTCTGACAGATCTTATCCCACCACTCCAGTCACTGACTCAATCTATCTCATCTTGGGTCTTTCTCTCCTGCATAATCCTTTCAAACTTCCAAGCATGATGTCCTCTCCAAGGACTGCTCCCTCCTGGCCACATGCCCAAAGTTGTTATGTGCCGTCGAGTCGCCTGCAACTCATAGCGACTCTATGGACAACAGCCCTAAACCTTGCTCTATCTTGTGCCAATCTTACTATCTCTGACACACCTACCCCCCATTACCCCAGTCATTGAATCAATTCATCTCATCGAGGGTCTTCCTCTCCTGTGCTGTCCTTCCACCCTCCCAAGCATAACGTCCTTCTCCAAAGACTGGTCCTTCCTTGCAACATGTCCAAAGTATGTCAGATGATGCTTCAGAATCATTGCTTCCAAGAAGCAGCCTGGCTTCACCCTTTCCAGGACAAACCTGTACGTTCTCTTAGCAGTCCATGGTATATTCAATACTCTTCTCCAAAACCACAGCTCAAAGGCATAAATTCTCCTTCTATCAGTATGTGAAACAGAACCTCAAAGTCTTTGCCTCCAGGGAGCAGCCTCGTTTCAACCTCTCTAGGAGACCTGTTTATTTTCCTGGTAGTCCACAGTACTAATAAATCTATCTGTATATTTTACCCTAAAAAAAAAAGTCATTTTAACATGAAAAAGTGTCAAAGAGAAAGGTCTTGTGGGTTTTCTTTTCATTAAAATGCATGCTATCTACCAGAGCTCTATTATGATGTTACAACACATGCCTAATTCTGACACTTTCTTTTTTTAAACTTTGAAAGTTGTTGATATATTGGAAAAGACAATAGTACTTGATCATTTACAAAAGTCTTCCAGGCATACTGTTTCTTGTGATCATCAAGAAAACTCCATGAGGCAGCCATCATTGTTATAAGACTCAGAGCCCCATATCCACAGTAGTATAGGAGAACTAGGTTTCAGAAACAGGCCTGACTCCTTTACATCCCTAAATACCCTTGGGAGTTCAGGAATGATGATGATGATGATGATGATGATGATGATGATCAACAACAACAACAAAGGAAGAGCCCCAGAGAAGGTAAAACTTGAAAGAAGCTTGGAAAGATGGACAAGGCTATACAGATCAGAGACATGGGACTCTGCTGGACTGGTGGGCACGGGAGGTAAAAGTCCACTCAAATAGGACACAACAGTGTGTTTAGAGCAGATCAAAGGAGCTAGATCCTCTCAGTCCTAAGCCACTGGGCACATCTTTGAGCTTTGGCACAACATCGTTGAGCTTCACGGTCTTTGTAGATAAAGTGGAAGCAATTAAGATTGCACTGAACCAGGTAATGTTCCCATTCTATTACATATGAAGAAAATTCTGGTGGCTTAGTGGTAAAGAGTTGTGCTGCCAAACCAAAGGTACTTGGTTTGAATCCACCAGCTGTTCTGCAGGAGAAAGATGGATAATTTCTTCCCATGCGATTAACAGCCTCTGTCTGAAAACCTGTTGGAGGGTTGACTTGGTTCTGACATGACGGTACATATCAGCAATATTATATATAAGCTTGTCATGAATCAGAACAAACTTGACAGCAACAAACAACAGAAAATAGTACTGACTTCAATGAGGCAATGCAATGAAATCCTGCATGTAAAGTGCACCCTTGAGTTAGTAGCCGAGATCGAAGCATTTGTACCAAATAAGCTAACCAAGCCGCTGACACAGCAATCCTCAAGGACAGAAGAGAATGCCCCCACTGGGTTGTAAAGCTGCAATCTTTCCAGAAGCAAGCTTATACCTCTTTCTCCCAAGAAGGCTCTGGGGAGTTTGAACCACCAACATTTTCTTAGCAGTTAAATGCTAAAGCACAGTGCCACTGGGTCCCTTTTGAGGAGCCACTCAGGGACTTTCAATTTATGCTAGCTTATAAATAAAAGCTCCGTCTTACCTATGCAGATTCTTACACTGCCAAATAACTGAGCACACATTTGCTTTCACAACAATTCTATGAAGTACACAGACGGGATTTTAAAGTACAGAAAACTTTGGTTCCAAAGTCAAATGACTGGTCCTGGGCTTTCTGGTCCAGGACTCTTGTTCCTTAAAGAGAAGAGTAAAGAATAAGGTTGGCCAGCTCAGGGAGGTAGACAGAGCGTCTTCAAAACTAGGAAGATTCTTAGAAACAGAACAAAAGAGTTTTTGAGTAAAGAAGCTATTGAAAAGTGAGGTGGGAGAGAGTAAGGTTTTGAAATTAGAGAATTATTGCTTTCAGAGTTAAACTTCAAAAGCCAAGATCAGCAAAGTCATCCTAGAGAAACATCCCTAAGGTCCATAAAATTGAAAGTATAACAAACTTAGGAAAATAAATGTTGGTCAGAGAGGGCTTGGTCAGACTTGAAAGCTGAAATTCAAAGAGATCAGCAATGGCCTTGTTCCCCTGAGCAAACAGGGGAGAGAGGGCCCCAGGCAGCGTCCTTGGTCCTTGGAGGGTACAGGGCCCGCTGGCCAAGTCAGTACCAACCAGAGAAGGCTGCAGGCAGCTGATGCCAACTCACTTGGGCATGCCCACTGGCAAGTTTCTGCGCTGTGAAACGGATGCCTCGGACTTAACCTGATGCCAGTTGACACTTGACTTCTCTTTGTTTTTACTCCACGCTAGCCAAGTAAGCATCTGATTGTGATTTGGCTTCCCACGCAGGTCTGCCTACAGGAAGAGAATGCATACTGGCTGTTCCCACACTAGAATCCCAGGCTATGAAATGGAAATAGAAACAGTTCTGTTCTCATTTTAAGTCAGTACGCTGGCAATCTGATTTTCTATATCCATTTCCTGAACCAGGTTAACATGATAGAAAGATTAGCTCTTGTTATGCTCCTAAAATCCATTTCTGCCATCTACAGAGCTCAGGACTGCACCACAGGACCAGACTCCCATTAAGGAGGAAACCCACTTTGATCATCCACATGGCCACGGAAGGAATGCTGGAGGTAGCCTGCATGCAGGATGGCAGGGGAAGCAAGGGGGCTGGCGTCATCCAGGCTGGTTCACAGGCCACAAGTGTACAGTGGTCCAGCTCTAAACTAGAGCCGTGGTGATAAGCATGGAAAATCCAAGACCAAATTCACTGCCACTGAGTCAGCTCTGATACACAGCAACCCTACAGGACCCAGCAGAACTATCCCATAGTGTTTCCAGGGCAGTAAATGCTTCATAAACTCAGGGTGTTTCTCTCTCTCTCTCTCTCTCTCTCTCTCTCTCTCTCTCTCACTCTTTCTTTCACAGACATGCTAGTGAATTGGAAACACCAGCCTTTCACTTAACTATTGCATCATCAGGGCTCCTTAGGCATAAAAAGGAAGCAGGAAATATTAGGAAAAATTTACAATGTTTGAAGGGGAAGCAACAAAACACAAAGATTTTCTGTCTCAGAGACTCACAGTGAGGTCCCCATCTGTGTGAAAAAGGGTGCTTTACTGGAGTTGGACTTGGTTTGAGATATGCTCATATGAGATGACACAGCAGCAATGTCCAATCCACTAGTCAGCTGGGATCATAGGGTTATTCATTATGCACCCAGTGATGCCAGTCCTTCTACTTACCTTCTGCATTCACCTCTGGAGAAAGATGAGACGACTCCTCTCCTAAGATTTACATCCTCAAAAACACGATGGAAGGTCATGATAAGTCAGAATTGATACAACAGCAGTAGGATTTTGGTACTATCTCCCAGGCTTCTGTATACCTGTCCCTGGGGATGAAAAGTTAAAGATCCCTGCCTTCAAAGAGTTTACAGTCTAATGGGGCTAAAGGATAAGCCAATTTACTCCTTGAGTAACGACAGTAGATGCTGTGATGGGTACAACAGTCTGACTGGACCAGAGGTCACCACAAGTCACTGCCGTTAACAATGATGAGGTCTGCAGAGAATACGAGAAGCATCTAAAACCATGATCACCACAGAGAGGAGAAGCAAACCAAATCAGACCAAAGGCAATGTCATTATTAAAAAGATAAGTCACAGTCATATTACACCTTCTTGATTTCTGGAGTCTGCGAGAATGCTGATTTTAAATAAGACATATTACACCTGATTTTACATATCTTTATCCTATGTAAGTGGTAAGAAAGAAAATTAATTGATGTTGTGACTATGTCTACATTCCAGTAAAAGGACTGCAAAACATGATCTCATCTGAGAGATTTCAGCAACATGTGTAGAAACTGTCACTAATGAACTATAGATGCTGTGACAGTCCATAAAAATGAAAACATCTAGTACATGAGCCAGAATCCAAAGCCATAAGGCACCGCCTACTTTAAAGACCACACATTCATATTCTTTCATCAACTGGAACAAAAGTTCCAATCTCCAATTCTTATTAACGATTTAATTTTCCATTTGGTAAAACTGTAAATTCTAAATTCTCAGAGATGCTAAGAAAGGAAAAATAAGGAACCATGAGAACTTCAGGATAATGTTATCTTGCAGTCTCCTGTATCTTGCAAAACAATAATGTCAAATGTTCAAACCAAAGAAAATCAAGAATTCGAGACACACACAGGATCTTCCTCAGTCACAGAAGTCAACAGGAACATGTAGAAAGATACAGAGCTGACAGACATTTTAAAAAGGAAATAAAATGCAGATAGCTCTAAAAAAATTAAACATTTTGATTAGGGCTCACACCTCCTACCTACAACTTTTAAATCTCCTTCATGACCACTCTGCACCCCAGTCTAATATTCTAACTACATGTATAATAGAGTAAGACTAGTAGAACTGGGGGGGGGGGGAGATTACCATTACAAACTTCAGAACTGGCCCTCAAAACTCCTAGGTATGGACACACTGAAGAAGTGTGGGAGTGTGTAACAGAGCATACCTAACTACACAGATAGGATTAGTTACATCCATAGTTACAGAAGCTGCAAATGTTTCAATGCAAATAGAACACACAAGGGGCAGTTATGATGGAAACAGCTCCTTGTTGCCACTATTTGATACTATCTCCATTGACTACAATTCATAGAGATTCTATGAACAACAGATTGAAACTCTGCCCTTTCTTGCTCTACTCTCAGGATCCCGACCATGTGGGAATCCACTGCTATAGGTATCATGTCCATCCACCTGACTGAGGGTCTTTCCTCAACTATGCCAAGCCATGGTATCTTCAATTGCTTTGTATGCATCGGAAAGTTGGATGATGAGAAGGAAGATTCAAGAAGAACCAATGCCTTTGAATTGTGAGTTGGCTAGGAATACTAAATAAACCACAAACTGCCAAAAGATCAAAACAAATCTGTCTCGGAAGAAGTGCAACCAGGGTGTTCTTTAAAGGCAGGAATAAACCTTTCAGACATGACTAAAAACTGCACGAGACAAGTTTTAGGACCAAAGATGATGGACTTGGGGAACATCTAGGCCGATTAACATGATACAGTTTATAGACAGTACTCTGGAGTAAGCAGCCTCTAGGATTTTAAAAGTTTGCAAGCATTCATCTAAAAGGAAATACCTGGTCTCTTCCTGTTTGGAGAGAGGATATTAAGAAAATCAAAAACCAAATGGCTAATGGGCCACAGGAATCACAGCCTACCTGTCCCAGACCAAAAGATCTAGATGATCCCTGTCTATCACCACTGACTGCTATGACTGTGATCACAATCCAAGGTCCTAGCCAAGGCAGGAGGAAATTTAAACCAAAACCAAATCCACCAGGAAAAGTGAACTTACTGGTCTCACAAAGACTGAAGGAACTCTCCAAGACTATGGCCCCAAACCATGTTTCTGACCAGAAACTGAAGCCAATTCCAGAAACTACTTTTCAGACAAACAACGGACATGCACGCAAAATAAACAATAATACCCAAGAAGAACATGTTCCTCAGAACAATCCATTTTATGAGATCAAAAGTACAAGATGTGCCCAAAAACAAAGATGAAAAAGTAGGAGGGGGTACACAATTCACACGAAAAGAAATAGGCAGCTCAAGGCAGAAAAAGGAAGAGTGCTGACACACTCTAGGTAAAGTATCCAAAGTCATGGTTCACTTTATGTGCAAACAATCAAGCGGGCAAACAACTTGCTCTGTAAATTTCCACATAAAGCGTGAGCGCATATGCACACATTTCTGGATTGCTCTTGTAGAGATGTGTTTATGTTGTGATGATGATGATGATGGTGGTCCAACTGGCCAATAACAAGGAACTGCTTCACAAATGTCTACCTAAAATGATATTTAGGTAGACGTTTTGCTAAAGATGTTTCTCATGTGTTTTGTTTTTGAAATAAAGTCCTATGATACCTGTAGAAGCTTGAGTGGTGGAAACAATTGACAATTGCCTGCTAATTTTTAGTTGGTTTATTTTGGTTCAAAAGGCCAACAGCTCCATGGAAGAAATGCATGGCAAATGACTTTCATCAAGATTCCAATCAAGAAAATCCCATGGAGCACCTAGGGATGCTGGTAGTGAGTTTGGTTCTGGTTTATGATTTCTGTACCATGAGTCTGGCCACACTTAACCTTTTTTAGCACCAGGTAAGAAGAACTCATTTTCATTAAGTTCAACTTCCTATCATTGGAAAGGACTATTTTCACCCCATTGTCCCCATAAAACTTGTCCTAATTCATTTAGAAACAACAATTAAATTTTTTAAAAAATGATAATAGCAACAGCTAATACAGACTAGCAAACATTTACTGAGTGCTTATGAGACATTCTGACTTCAGAGTTTCTACTTCAATATGACTCCCTAAATGACATCTCTATTTCTGTATGTCATACTTAATCCTTTCTGGGAAAGGCAGAGGATAAAATGGACAGATAGATAAGCAAACTGACAGGTGGAAAACAGCTAAATCTCACTTTTCTGTGATAAATTTCCAAACAGATCATGGAGGAAAGCCTGTAATGAGATAGCCAATGATGGCCAACAGCTTGAAGGCAAATGACAAGGCAGGACTTGGGATGTGCTAGGCCAGGCACTTCTGCATTAACATTTGTGATGAAAACAAAAGACTGTTTCCTTTTAGGGAAAATGTTGCAATCTGACACTAGATCTTATTTACATCCCAAATTTGTCAGATACATAGGTCATATCTCTGAGTTTCTCAGAGTTTGGACATTTGCATTCACCCAGAAGTACCTCGGAATAGAGGCCTGGTAACTTCGGAAAAACCAGCAATTGCTGATCAAGTACTACTCTGGCATGCATTTGGTCACCATTAATTGGAGTCAACTTGACAGTAAATGGAAAAAGTAAAGGTAAACACTGATTGGAGGTATTAATCCTTATCAGGATGGAGAGCCAGAAATAATAGGTACTTTAAAAGAATTAACACAGTGTCTGAACCAGCGCAAGATTAGTGTAGTTTGAACAAAGAAAAGGCTTGTGGAAGAATCACCACGAATCAGACCTCCTCCTGGCGTAACTATACTGGTCTCACCTCTGCCCTGGGGCACGTCAATCAATGGTCTTTCATCTTACCAGTCATTTCTTCTTCATTCCTTCCTAAGTGTTCCTTATATGCATAAGTCACCTGCTCAGAACTGGCTGTGTGTAACAGGGTCAGTGCTTCACAGCAGCTGACATCCTACCCAGCCTAATGAGGCCCAAGAATCAGTTACAAACATGATCTAGCAAATCCTGGATATTAAAAGTTCCTGCAACTCCCTCAGAGCCCACCTTCTCATTTTATTCATCCTAACAAGTTCTAGCAGGCTTAGTTATTTGATTTTCAAACCCAAGGCTTATTAAAAACCAGTAAATTAGAAATGGAATAAGGGGTTGGCCATGAGTTCAACAGATAAGAGTGAAAACTGGCAGCAGAGAGGAAGACGTAAAGTCACAAAGGGTAGTGGGAGGCCGGCCAGAAGCCTGTGGCTACAGGGAAAGGGAGGCTATGCCGGGATGCGGAGCCAGTGGGCAAGCAGGCCCACCAGTGGGCCACAGAGTTATTCTGAGTCTGGGAAAACTCCAGGGAGCACTAAGCATTATCCCCAACAAGCTTCCCATATTTCATTTGTTTTACAAATTTACAGATTCATTATTAGCACAAGTTGACCTCAATTCAGGGCAATCTCATACACCACAGAACAAAACATAGCTTGGTCTCCATCATGATCAACTATAGATCACACTGGTTTTGGTCCACAGAATTATCACTGACTGTTTAGCAGTAATCACCAGACCTTTCTTCTATGTCTTAGTTTGAACACTCTTCTGAAGCTTGTGCAAGCATCGCAGCAACATGCAAGCTGTCAATGGATGGATGGTGGGCATGTATAAGTGGCACTGACCGGGAATTTAATCCAGGTCTTATATGGAAGGTGACCTTGCAAGAACTCCTCACAGATGCATATGTAGTAAAACAAGTAGTGACTGTAAGAATTACTAAACTTATTTAACAAAGGAGCTCTGGAGGCATATTGCTGTTGTTGAGTACTGTCAAGTCAGAACTGACCCATAGCTGACTCTCCAGCGGATTTTCTGAGACAGTCAACTCATAGGAGGAGACTGTCCATTCTTCTCCCATAGAGCAGCTGATAGATTTGAACTGCATGCCTTCAGGATTGCAGCATACCTTCTTGCCACTAGGCCACCAGCCAAGAATCATCAGGCTGGTGGCCTAGTTCTTAACTATTAGGTATTACCGAAAGATTAGTGGCTTGAGTCTACCAGTCACCTAGTAAGAAAAAGAGCCATTCTAATCTTGGTAAGACTGAACTTCAATGTAGTGTGACCATGGGATGAAAGCAACTCAAAGGCAGCGACTTTGATTTTGGTTTAAAACTTGTAACAGCATCAGTTTCTCAATCAGCTAAGTAAAAATTGTGCGATACAGTCAAGGTGGTTATTACACTTGAAAAGCCTGAGCAGCTGAGAACAGCCCTTGGAGTCGATCAAATCTGGTTCAAATCACGGCTGCTTCTCTCAGCTGAACACATGTAACAGGGGCATGAATGTATCTACTGCATAGGATTCCATAAAGAAAAGGGAAGCAACCACTCCACTTGGTGAATTAGCTTGCTCAAGCATTCAAAAATAAGCATGATTAAGTATTACCAGGCATTCTGAATATGACCATGAACCTCCAAAATACCTGCTACCACAGACATGACAGTCTCAGAAGCACATCAGAAAGGGCAATAATAATGGAGAGAGACAACACTGTAGCCCTAAGCTCAGGAGCAGTGCCTGAGAGGAACCTCTAACTCAGACTGCAAACCAGGGAGAACAATACCTCCACTGTCTGCAAAGAAGAAGAGCATAATTAATTAATTACCTCAGCAAATATTTAAATGTTGTTGTGTGCCAGCGATGGCCTGTGAGCGGAGTGTGTTACAGCAGAAAAAAAGTGACCCTTGCCCTCACGAAGCTTATGCTGGGGGTGCAGGATATGTAAAATAATAAACAGTAAGTAAAAGAACACAATCAATCAATAAAAAATGTCATGAAGAAAAATAAAGTCAGGGAGAGGAACAGAAGTACCTGCAATTTGAAAGCTCTCAGAATTGATGCCTTTGAATTACAGTGTTGGAGAAGAATACTGAATATCCCATGGACCGCGAGAAAAATGCTCCTTACAGGCAAGGATAGTAAAACTTCAACTCACATACTTTGGTTATGTTGTCAGGAGGGGCCAAACCTTGGGGGGAAAAATCATGTTGGGAAAAATGAAGGGTCACAGAAAGAGAGGAAGATCCTCAACCAAATGGGCTAACAGAAACTCCAACAATGAACATGAGCATATGAGAAACTGTGAGGATGATACGGGATAGGGTAAAATTCAGATCTGTTCTTCACAGGGTTTAAGTGGTAGTCAATTCAATGGTACCTACCAGAAACAAAAGGTGGTGAAGGACTGAATTATGTCATAGGGAGGAACAAAGTGTTCCAAGACAGAGTATGAGAGATAAAGGTCCTGAAGACGATGTTTGCCTAATACAGTCATCCAAAATGCTTACTTATGTATGGGGCATTTTATCTAAAGATGACAGAAAGACTTCACAGGGAGCTTCACTTAAAGTGATTATTTAATAGGGAAACCCTCCACTAGCCAGAAAAATCACCTATCCAAAACAATGCAATCCTAGCACAAGCTCAGGTTTTATTATGCTCCCTTTTAATGTCTTGACTCCTTCCCTCCTCTCTTAGCCAGTACAGTGAAAATAGAGATGAAAAGATGTTGAAAGAGCTGAAAAAGGTACTTCCTCATGTGGCACTTTCCCCCCAGTCACCTGGTACATGTTTACCCTGTGTCACAATAAACAGTTCAGATTGTCTAACTCAGGAAAAAGGGCCATGCAACAATCACATTGATTTGTTTAAAGAATCTTGCCCACTGTATAATTAGCCTATAGGTCACCATCTGTCTCGAAGTCCTCATAAAACTCACCATATGTTGTTTTCATCAATCACCGAGCTAGAGTAACATACATCCTTCTCCAAGAAAAATGCTACATACACATTGTTCTTACTACGAGTAGAGAATAGGGGAATACTTATTTCTCAATTACACTCATGTTTCTTTCTTGTTTTGAAATTTTTTTGTTGCGCTGCCTGATTAAAATTTAATTATGCACTGTGTTGGCTGTGGCTACTATCTGAAATAGCCCTAACAATTTCTAGAAGTTTCTGAAAGAGCTCTTTCAAGAGATAACTGGATGAACAGGCTTCATGCCCCAGAATTCTGTCTCCTCTGTGGTTTGATCTAGTAATAGGAACAGAAATGCACACAAACAAAACATATCTTATAAACCACTCTCCCTATCTATTGTCCACAGCATTTTACAGCTCAAAATCTGCAAACGTCAAGTTTTAAATCGTAGTAGGTTCAATCGAAAGTGAATAACAAGTATAGATAAACTATCATTTAAAGTAGTACAAAAGCCATCATCTAATGCTATTTTGGTATATGAGAACATGAATTCTCAAATTAGTAAATACTGTTCTATCACCCATCAATGCTATCTTAATAAGAAGCAGCAGTACAAACTGTTCTGGAGTTTAGTTTGGCTTGGTGTACTTTTTAAGGAACAAATGAGTGAAAACTATCAAAAAAATATGGCTATAGTTTAAAATTACATGGCAGGGAACACTAAAACATTTAGACAAATCTTAAAATATTAGGAACTTGTGGTCGAAGTGGGTCGTTTACCCTGCAGCTAAAATGCAGAGAAACCAGTTCTCCACCAGCTGACTTCCCTGAGGCACTTCAAAATTAATCTGACCCATGGTTTACTGATTCAAGCATAAATTATATTTACAGAACTGGCCACAATGTCATCATTTAAAGAAGGCCAACTGTTTCCTACAAAGCTAATTATTCCATTCAGTCTGGAAAATGTTCACTGAATTGAATCAAGGGGTGAAGAGAAGAGAAATTCAATTTTTCACATCTCAAGACTCACTCATCAATCCTGAAGTTAACCACTCTTCACCAAAATAACCACCATCTCAAGTACTTAAAGATTTTGCACATATCTTACCTACTTATTGAACTTGAGTCACATTTTTTCCACCTGAACTAATGAGAGGCAGAATTCTTCCTCATGGACAAAACACTGAATTAAAGGCTAATTTTTTTTTCTCTCCCCCCCCCCATATCTCTGTATTTTGCTTTCCCATGTACATGGAATACAAGTCTAATTTTTGTGGAATTTTAAACACTAACGCTTTTCCCTCGAAGAACTTGAAAAAAATCTCCCAGAGACCTCTTTATCTAAAAGGAATTTAAGACGTGGTCCTATTATGATCATTTCCAGCCTATCTGGATCTGGTTAATCTTTAGTATTAGTTGTGGTTGTTCATCTAAAGGCTCTACTGTGATTCCCCCCACCCCATCTTCCCATGGCAATATTCTATCAAATCACAATAACGAAGAGTCTGACTTATGATAGACAATAGGTTTCCAGTTTGGGGCTCTGCCTAATACCTTTCTCTCAGTCTTTGTTCCATCTTTTGCAGAATTGTCAGTGGTGCTGTCTTCCAGCCAGAATTAACTGGAAATATTTGGGGAAAGTGTGAATGTCTTTAGTTAAGAGGTCTGGCACCCAACAGGTACACAAGAGAGGACAATATTATAGAATAATGAAGGCTAATTTTTTTTAATCCAATTGCTAATGCACATAGTCTATCTGAAAACAGAAGAGATGGCCTGTAAAACAAGAGTTAGCTGAGGGGGGAAAGGAAGAAAGAGTAGGAACTGGAATTTGCCAACAGATAAACAGCATTGCTGTTACTATTATCTGCCATTCAATAATTACAACTCATGGCAACTCTGGCTCCACAGAGTAGATTTGCTCCATCAGGTTGCAAAGTTGTGACCTTTCAGAAGCAGGTCTGACGTCTGATACACTTCTGGATGGGTTCTAGCAGTCAATTTCTCAGTTAGGTGTTCTGGTGGCTTAGAGCATAAAGTATCTGAAAGGTGAAGGGGTCAAATCTAGCAGTGGCTCTGTGGGAGAAAGATGAGCAGGAAACCCAATGGAAAGTCACTGTTAATACATATTCCAAGCCTCTCTTGTGATTCAAATCCACCAACTATTCCACGACAGAAAAATGAGTAATATCTTCCCATGCAATTCACAGCCTTGGAAACCCAACGGAGGGTCAACTAAGAGTCAAAAGAAACTCGGAAGCAATGAGAGAAAGAGAGAGGGAGATGGAAATATCTACAGTTGGGAGAGAAGGAGATTTTGCTTTCAAAGAAGTTTTGTTCCCAAAGAAACAATACAAATACCAATTTCTCAAACCTAAGCTCTTCTATACAAAAATTATCTGAGCAGTTTGTAAGTCCCCAGTGATCCTTGTTCTCTAGCTCTTTCAAGAGATTTTCTTTAACACTCTATTTTTACTGACCTAGTGTATGTGATGGTTTACCAGGTGATTGTACCAGCTGGAGCCATTTGAGTTTCTCTAAGGGTGTCTCTTCCTCAGACTGAAAAGGAGATCAGGAATAATGTTCAGGCTTTCACATATTTCAATTTACAAGATTTCCTTACACAATATCCATGTGATATCCTGGGAATTATTTCTCTTTTATTGTTGCTACTTTCATTAGGTACTGCAGAACATGACTCATAGCAACCCTATGAAAAACAAATCTGAACCCTGTCTTATCCTGTTCCCTGCTCATCATTTCTAACACACTTGAGCCTATTGCTGCAGTCACTATATCAATCCATCTGGTATTCTAACTGACCCTCTATCTTCACAAGGATGATATCCTTTTATTAGAAATTACAATTTCCTAAATATATTATGCAACTTCCATCCATTTTCCCAAATGGAGGAAAGGGATAATTATACGGCTTTCCTCTATTTCTGAACGGCTATGGTAATAAAATACTTTGCTATTCACATTATTTACAAGGGAATATATCAGTATTCATTATTTGTCTCTCAATGTATAAGCACACTTCAGTGTTAGCCTGAAGTTGACTTTTTTAGCCATTATCTTAGCACCCTCTGGTCTCCAGTTACCTTAACTGTAGACACATGGTCTTGCAAATTATAAACAGCTGTACGACTAGGTTAAGAAAGTGCTTCCCACACTGGGCAGCAAGACTTGAGGGAAACTGGAGTGAGACCCTGGTGAGGGTGAAACCCTCGTGATGGAGGTGAACAGTTGGTGTCATTGCTATGGAGAAACTGTGGCAAGGTGTAGCCAAAGGAGCCCTGTGATAAAGGCCACAGTTAAAGGTTTTGTTGTGTTTGCTGGACATTTAAGGAGAAGCTGACTGAAAACTGTTTTGAGGCAAACCTTGCTGGATGATTTGAATTTGTGCTACTGAAGTGATCGAAGACTTTTACTAATTAAGGAATTGTGTTTTGCTTTCAAACTGCCTTGTGACTGCTGGACTAAACCTGGACTTGAATTGTAAGATATACTCCCCCTACTCTCCAACTTATTTCCCTAATAAACTCCATTTTTGGTACTAGAGTCAACAAGGAAAGAATGAGCCTCTTGCTGCTGGTGTGGCTCCAGAGGTACCATGAGGCTGGGCTAAAGGCTCTTTATCTGCTTTATGCTCTGGGGCGATGAAGGGATGCACTATTTTCCCTCCCTCTGACCCTTTCAGAAAGACTCTCACGGTCCTGTGTGTCCATTGTCCCGTTTTCTGCTCTCAAGACACACACTTTCATTTTTTCCCAAAGTTATTAAAACTTCTAATTACTGAATTAACTCAAAATCAATTATGTGATACTATAAGCCTGTTTAAAGTTTTACTGCTAAATCTACAATGTCCACAAATACTTTTTTAAAAGGAAGATCATTATAGTTGCACATCAACCAAATTAGATTAGTTGGATACAATGGTTCATCTTGAAGTATCTGGCTACGTTGATAAAAGAAATGCCATAACTGACAGTAACACTTTTTTCTTTGCAAAAAACTAATAGAAATTGTTTTACGTCTCCTAACCCAGTATTCACAGGGAAAATAACTATTTCACATTCATGTGAAAACAAAATAGGACTTTTAATTTGAACAAAAAAATAGGCCACATGCTTCTTTTTCATATAATACAGAATCATTAACAGAAGTGATCCTTGTTCATGCATTATATTTAAAACTTACAAAGTAAGTGCGCTGCCAACCCAAAGGAACACAATTCAAATCCACCAGCTACTCAGTAGGACAATCACCTCCCATGCAATATACTAGCTCTGGAAACCCACTGGAGGGTCAGCTATGAGCCAGTTTGGACTCAACATTATATAACAACTGCAACAACTTCTCACTCAGAAGATACTGATAGGCTAAAAATTTAAAATATTTATCCAGTTGGCACTGAATCAATTCCAACTCATGGTGACACCCCCCCACCCACCCCGAACCCCCGTGCATCAGAGTACACTTTTGGTCGGCAGCCAAGCACAAGAACCATCTGACCACCCAGGGACCACTTTTTGAAAAGTACTTACTACCCTTACAATTTTTCAAGGGATGTGCCAACCAGAATCTTTTGCTTTTATTCTCCTGAGATTTCAAGTCTCATTTGGCTTCTCAAAACTCAAATATGTCTGCTAACAAAGACTCCATTATAATCTCGCCAAAATATCTTTACATCATAATCTTTCCCCAAAACTGACCTACAATGTGTCAGGACAGCATGACCTCCCTTTTTGTTTGCCAAGAACGTTATAAGCACATGTGTAACATCGTGGTCTATTTACTGTGCCTGTCCTAGACCTATTTAGGTGGTTTATGAAATGCAACAAGTTAAAGGCATTGTTGGGGAGTCAGAATCGACTCACCGCTGACTCTCCCAGTAGGTTTTCTGAGGCTATAAACCACATGGGAGAAGAGTGTTCATCCTTCTTCCTTGGAGAAGGTGGTGGATCCAAAACACTAGAAAGATGCCACCTTTGGGTTAGCAATACAAGGCCCACCATCAAAACACCAGAGCTCCCTGAGTAAACAGCATGCCTCTGGAAACTATAAACTATGATAAATGACGATAGTTATAGAAAGGTTTCAGATTTTTGGTTCATAGTGTCACTATGAATCGTGCTTGACTCGACAGCAATCAACAACAACAGGCTGAGCTAGGACAAAGCAAAAGTAAGGAAGTACAAAGGAAAATGGGAATGTCTATGAGAAAAAAACGTCAGTCTAGAGACTAACGTACGCCTGATTCTGGACATGGTGTTCACGATTACTGCTATGCATCAGAGAGCTGGACAATGACTAAGGATGACAGAAGAATTGATGACTTTGAGTTGTGGTGCTGGAGGAGTCTCGAACATACCATGGGCCACCAAGAAAAGAAACAGGTCTGTCTGGGAGAGATTGAAACCAAGTTTCTCCTTGGAGCCTAAAATTTTGAAGCTCTGTCTCACATACTTTGGGGCACATGACCAGGAGAAACATCATGCTCAGAAGGATGAATGGACAGTGCAGGAGATGACGACCCTAGATGAGATAGACTGACACAATAACTAGGGCAATGGGATTAGGTGTGTTGGAGTCAGACTAGCTCAGGATACAGCAGAGTTCAGGCTGTTGCATACATAGGGTTGCTATGAGTTGCAGGCAACACAATAGCCTGTAACAACAACACAACACGAGAAAGAAAACAGAAACAACTTCACTGGGTGTTTAGCAACACAAAATCAAGAATATCAACTCCATTCCCAGTTCACACATCTTGGGATGAGGATACTCATAGCGCTAATTTTTAATGGTAATTGGAATGATGGAAAGAGATGATCCAAGGAAGCAACTGTGTAAAGTTCTCAACACAACACCTAGCTCATGATAAACAATAGATGAGAGCTAATTTTAGAGAGCTGCTTACAAACTCAGGCACTGATAATGCCCTGAGAGATTTAAGATCATTAATCACACCTTTCCTAGCAGCTAGCCACATCACAGCAGATCACAAGATTCAGCACATATCTTGCTTTTTTGGCACTTATTAATTCTGAAGAGTTAATTAGAAAGTGAAATTTATTTTAGTAAGGGAATGCAAACAGTTATGCAGAGTTCATCAATTATGCAAAGTTTTCTGGTCAGAAGGCAGCCCTGAAGTCTCACCAGCCTCCCTCTGCGACATAAACTTGCAACATGAGCTGGAAATCCCATCACCTTTATCCCTACAAAGCCAACACAGCTGTGAAGGAGTTCATTCATGCCACCCCTCCTATTTACTCTTAAAGAGAACCTAATACGGCACCTATATTCAGCTTATCTATTCAAAAATTAGTTTCCCTCTGAATTCTTCCCCAAATGATTACCCTTCAGAATTTCTTTCCTTCTTCCAACAAGACTTTATTAGTAATTATTATACATTGGGGCTAGGCTTTGAGGGCAGGATATAGGAAAAACAACCATAGTCTTTAGCCTTTTGGAAACTGAGAATAGTTTAGAAAATACACAACCTACTAGATTGGTGATGTTTAAGATGCAGTCCAGAATAATGCTGAGGTACATGGAGTGGGCAGAGCTGCAGACAGATAGCAATGGAACAAGGATTGACAAAAGAGTATTCATGGCAAATTAGAGCCAAAGCAGTCCATAAAACCTTCACATTCCCCAAACATGAACAGCTCTCTCAGAGTATGTTTTTCATTTCCCCCCCCCCCTCAGTTGGGAAAGTTGCCCCTGTTATGTACCCAGGTAACCGCAGTAGAAATGGCAAACTGCCTCCAGCACTGGAAATGTTTAGTGTATAGTGCCACCCTCCTTCCTATTCCATTCTGGGTCTCACCTCTTCTTCCTCTCCCCACCTTCCTATCTCCTCTGGCCACCTTAGGAATTGTTTCAGGGACCTCATCCTTGGAAAGATGGAGGCAAAGAAAAAGAGAGGAAGACTCTCAGCCAGGCGGATTGACATAGTCACTGCAGCAATGGACACAAGTGTGTCAGAAACTGTGAGGATGGCACAGGATAAGACAGGATTCAGATCTGTTGTTCATAAGGTCACTGTGTGTTGCACTTGAGTCTACAGCACCTAACAACAGCAATAACGAAGCTGCATAGGGCACCTAACTGCCTACCGCTCACTTCACCTTTCTGCTACATATACTGGGCTTTCTGGGGGTAATACTAAACTATTTTTTCATTTGACAAATGTCTTAAAACAATATTTACTGCATTATCACATTTCCTCTACTACTTAAACAAATGTCCCTGATGTTGTAATTAACCAATTGTTGTTGTTTTCTGTACTGCAGAGTTGGAACTGACCCACAGCTGACCCTCCAGCATGTTTTCAGAGGCAGTTAATCACAAGGGAGGACACTGTCCGTCTTGCCCCTGCGGAGCAGTTGGCACATTTAAACTGTGTACCCTTGAGTCAGCAGTGCAATGCCTTACCACTGCACTACCAGAGCTCCCAAATTAACCCATTAACTTCTGTCAAGCAGACTCAACCTCTCAGTGACCCCAGCTGTGTCAGGGTAGAACCGGGCATACTAGCTGGTTTTCTGAAGGAGATCATCAGACGTTTCTTTCAAGGTGCCTCCATGTGGACTCAAACCTCCAATTTTACAGTTAGCAGCCAAACACATTAAGTGCAAGTACACTGTTATTAATTTTTTTTAACTGTTTTTGGTCAAACATTCTTCTAGGTCATATAGCCCTGGTGTGTCCACTTGCTGTACAGAGATAACCTGGTTTTGCTGTGAAGCTGAACACTGTGACACTGATGAGTCAAATGCGTTAATGGTTACCAATGGTGGACAGTGTTTGGTGGAGCTCCCAGATTAAAACAAGCCTGGAAGCGGGAGTGGCATCCACTTCTGAAATAGCTTGCTTCCAGAAACACTGTGAACCTGGAGAAAGGATGAAAATCACATAGGTGTTGAGGACTTATCGTTTCACTATAAGTCACCTACGACTCCACAGCACTTAACAACAATAACAACAACGAAGTGTTATTAATATAAAAGAATAAGGAGGCATATGCTAGTTGGAGGGACATGCCTTTGAAAACTTTCTGAAGGGTTAGCTATGGGTCGGTTCCGACGTGACAGTACAAAACAACAAGAAGTGCTGGGTGGAACAGGAAGGAACAGCTTTCCTGATGAATCACACCAGCCGCCAGCCCCAGGTCACCTACAAGTGTCTTCTACTTCCCAATGGTCCAAGCCGACCAGGGTTCCTCTGCACTCTCTAGCTTCCTACAGACAATTCCCACCCTCAACCCCACCTCCTATATGCACACATGCTCCCGATCCATCAGAACTCAGTCGGAAGAGGAAAAACCATTCTCAGCCTCCATCGACCTTATCCCCAAGGGCAGCATTTCACTCGAGAAGAACCAGACCAACTTGAATTTCTGGAGCTTGGAAATACCGAATAAGCTGAGAAAGAGTTAACATCAACTGTGTCACTATACAAAAAGGTTTCACAGTTCTTTTGTTGTTTTCACATTTTTTCAGAACTGAGTAAATGTATGTTTAACCAAAGGCCAGTGCTCCATTTTCTGTTAAATTTGATTATTTTCTTAACTATGTCTTTGAGATAACACTGTTATCAGTTCTCCCACTACAACTGCACAACAATAACGAGGACAAGCAAGCTGCACTACAGAGCCACACTTGAGAATCAATGTGCTCGCACACAGCTTTCACTCCCCATTACCAATCTCGCTTTTCAAGAGCCTCTCTAATCCTACCTACCCTACGTGGTCACGTCTGGTGCCATTTAGGCTTATCTGCAGAAGGTAAAAGCTTGCAAGGCTATGTTTCTTCAAGTCAGTTCTTCATAAAACAATGCATAAGGATCAGCAAATTATTCAACCCTAATTATTACATGAAATGACATTTGAAAACTCATGCAAAAAAACTGCACACTTTTGTATTTGGATGTCAAGTAAAGACTTACAGGAACTGCAGATCCAAAAGTATGTTTAAGTCACCCTTATTAAAAAGCAAGATATGTGTGCATGATAATTGGTATGATAATATCTAGTTTGTGACTTTTTTAAATTTTTTTTTTATTTTATGATTTTGTGCGTGTACCGTCAAATCAGATCTGACTGGTACAGGAGGAGACTGCCCCTCCTTCTCCAGCAGAGCATCTGGTGGATTTGAACTGCATACTTCCGGGCTCATAGAGCAGCTTCTTGCCACTAGGCCACCAGAGCTCCCTTAGTTTGTGATATTTTAAGAAACAATAACATTTCCCCCCTATTTGTGCTTCTCTCCAAGATTGTGTCTAGAAGTAAAATCAGGATGCCTATTTGTCTAGAGAAAATAGAAATGTCTGTTTAAATTTAAAAAATCCACTATTATCTTAAAAAAAAAAAACAACCCATGCTCGTGCATGGGCAGAGGTCACAACTATATGCATATGTGTTTGTATGTGGATTTGACACTCATAGAGGCCATGGTCACTCTGTTATCAGGTCCGTAAAAATGAGGATGACAAAGCTGCCTGTGGTCAAACCCATCTGCCCTCACAAAGCAGTTGACAGAAACATCTGACCCAAATTGCCTGTTTCCAGTGAGGCCAAGCTCTCTAGCAGACCTCTTGATTCTGATGTAAAGGATGGAAAGATTCTGAGGGTAAACAACATCTTGGGCTTACACTTCTAAGAAGCCTCATCTATACTTACTTCTATCTTCTTTCACGGAGAGCAGGAAAGAAGTAACAAAATGCCATCCCAAAGAAAAGCCAGGAGAAAAAGAACCAACACTAGAACCTGAAGACAATCCAGAGAACAAATAATCAAAACAAAACCAAAAGGCATGTGTAAGCCATCTGCAAACCAATGGAATGCTTTGATTTTAAAACCAAATCACAGATTTATTTCAATAATATAACATTAATTTTTTTAACTCATTATTGTTTTCCCACTCATCACTCCTCCAGGCAGATTTCTGGAGACTGTAAATTGCACTGGAGGAGACTGCCCATTCCCCCCCCACCCACCCAAAGACACTGGTGGGTTCAACTGTCAGAAAGGTGTTATGTTTGGCTTAGCAGCAATACAACTCTTTATACACTGTGTTACCAGAGGTCCTTTACTAGTCAGGTGGATGCAGATATCCAAGAAAGAGAACTCTCCTCTGTGAATGCAGGGCCCGCCAAAGAGGAGCAAGGCTAACACACTCTAGTTCTCACAGCTTTTTCCAACTCTCATTTTCAGGGAATTCTGGTGGCCTGGTGCTAAGAAGCTACACTGAAACCCCAAAGGCATAAGGTTTGAATCCACTAGCTGCTCTTCAGAAGAATGGGCAATCTCCTCCTTGCCTCTGAAACCTTGCTGGAGGGTCAGTGCCAACCTGACAGCACAAAATAACAACAGAAATTTCTATGGAAAACAAGGGAGTCCAGATAGACCTTTACTCTTTTTTTCTTCTCCACTGCTGCTTATTTCCAAATCCCTCTTGTTTTGGCAAAAGTTAATGACGTCAATCTGCAAGCACAGGCTGACATTAGAAATCCCGGAACTAATAAAAGAGGCAAGAAAAATTAATGGGAACCATTTGTTGGCAGCAACAGGCTTAGCGTGCTGTGATATAAAAACAAGCACTCATTTGGGAGAGAATCCTTACCTGACTTTCACTTTCTCAAGATTTGCACAGAAGATGTTAATAAAAAAGATGTTTTAATAAGAAAATTACAAAAATATGCTTATTACAGGGAGGGAAAAGGGTTTTGAACACATAACAAAGCACCACCTGGGGGCCAATCACTTGGTTGCAACATAGTTGTAACAACCCAGCTGCTGGCAGAGAAAACACTTATCCATCTTTAACCACTATCATTTTTACTATGTTTTACCTGTATAACCTAGTTCATTATCACTAGGAGATGTGAACATGTACAACCAGACTCAGAGTAGCTAAAAAAAAATCACCCTAAGGAAATTCTATGCCTCAGCACATTCTCCACTCTCCTTTCAGGCAATTCTGGTCTTTGCTTCCTGCTTTTTTATCTCAATCTTGACTGCTAATCCCTGTGTAGGGTATTAATTACTCTGTGTTTTTAATTTCATTACTTTACAAATAAGGACAGTGTAACACAAAAGAGTCCAAAATGGATTAACATTTTATTTATTACATTAACAACTTAATATACTGTAATTGCATATTGGTTCATATTTTGTGGCACATTAAAAGGAAGCAGGCAATTCTCCTTTGTCTTCAGCTTAACTGACTTTGTAGAGCTTTTTACGAGCATTAGAAATGTTTCAAAGTAGTCTGTGTAGCTAGCAATTTCCCTACAAATGCCATTTTGCATGACACCAAATTACAGTGCCCCCATCTTCTAACAAGACTGAGTTGTGGTCACTTACATAAACTTAGTGGGGAATGATGGGTGATGGTCTGTCTCCTAGTGTCATTTACAACCTCTGAAAACCCACTGAAGGGTCACCGATGAGTTGGTTCTGAAGTTGACAGTTTGGTTCAATCTGTGATGCTGTCTAGGCCTACGTTCATTCACTCAATGCTGCCAGGAAAACAACCGCAGGCTGTGTGGTTATTTCACTAATAAAGAAAATGAGGGGGGAAAGAAAGCATGCGGATGAGATGCATTTGCTGTTTTCTCAGTGACTTCAAACAGGCATTTGGCACACCCTCGTCTACCAAGGGCTGAATGTCTCATGGAGAAGCCCTCCATGAGTTCAGCACTAGCATTAAAATCACAAGTCTCACAGCAAAAGTTCTGATAAAAAATTTTTCAAGGAATTCTTTATGAAGCTTGTAAAATGATATCCAAAGGATCTTTCTGTTAGCTTATCTTCCAAATCACTCAAGTTCAAAGAATGGCAATCCTGATTCATGCTATCTTATCTGTGCCTCTGGAGCATATATTATACTTGTATACTGTCGAGTCAGAACAGACTCATAGCTGACCCTCTAGGGGGTTGTCAGAGGAGACTGCCCATCCTCCCATGGAGCAGCTAGTGGCATCGAACTGCGTGCCACAAGAGCTCCCTAACCTATACTACAGTGTAATCAAATCAGGAGCCCTGCCATTCCTTGTTGAGCTACAAGTGAACCACTGGCAGTTTGAATCCAGTCACTCTGTAGGAGAAAAATAGGCTCTTCAGGAAAAGTTTTCCAGCCTTGAAAACTCAATGGTGGGTCATTATGAGTTGGAATTGACTGCACAGTGGTGGATTTGGTTTTTAGATTTGGTGATCTCATGTGTCCCACTCATTAAGCTGTAAACTCCTTAAAGCCAGGGATTATGCTAAGGTTATTTTATCACAGGACTAGTCATTTGTGAGAGTCCCTATGTGGTGAAGCTCTCAGCTGCGAACTAAAAGGCTGAAGGTTTGAATCTACCCAAAAACACCTTGGAAGAAGGGACTGACATATGTCCTAAAGCCATCACTGAAAACCTGATGCAACACAGTCCCACTCTGACACACACAGGATTTCACTGCTGGTTAGTCATGGGCACCTGTCACTCAAATGCCTGGAATAAATACAAGTGGACACAGAAGTGTGTTAGCCACAAAATGTGAAATCACTACTATTAGCTGTGTATTTCTTATGTGATATGAAACACATGTTTGTTGGTATCAAACAAAAAGGGTAGTGTTATGGCTTGACTTGTGTCTCCCCAGAAGTGTGTTATAAATCCTAACTAGCCTCTGCGTCTGTAGTTATTGTCTCATTTGAGAAAGAGTTGTCTTTGTTGTGTCAGAGAGAAAGGATTAATGTAGGGTGTGTTTTAAATAAATCTATTTCAAGATATAAAAAAGATTAAATGAGCAAGTAAGGTTGGGGTTAGACAGTCACCAGGCCACACGGAGATTTCTAAAAAATCAAGAAGCAGAAACTGAAGACACAAGCACTTTCCTTGAGGGGAGAGAGGGAGAAGACAATCCAAAGCCCTGCTGGACTTGAAATTCTAGCCCTGCTGTGAATTTGGCCTTCTAGCCTCTTAAACTGTGTCAGAACAAATGTGCTCCTGAAAGCCACCCACTTGTGCTCTCAGCAGTACCAGATAACTTAGATAATATATGTAAAGCACCTCATAGAGTACTCCAATCATGGCAGGTGTTTATGAAAATTACACCTGATATTATTATTAATGAGACCTGGTGGTGCAAAGGTTAAGTGCTTATCTGCTAAGGTCAGCAGCTCCAATCTACTCAGTGATTCCACAGGAGAGAAAGACCTGGACATCAGCTCCCAAAAAAATATTACAACCTAGAAAGACTATTACAGCTGATACAATAGTTCTACTCTGTCACATGGGTCAATATGTGTCAAAGTCAATCACAAAATGTCTAAGTACATTATCATATCATCTGTATAGAGAAATCGTTTTGCTTCCTCTTTACCAATTTGTATTACCTTATTGCTTTGTCTTACTTTATTGCTTTTGCTAATACTTCCAATACAATACTGAAAAGGAGAGGTGATATTTATTGTTTCATTGCTTCCTTTCTCTCCTTCCCACGAGGGTACAGTGAATAACCTGCATGGATTTAAATACATATACAGACTCTGAAACTCTGCTATACTTGCTCCTGCCTGCTTCCCTTCCCCGATGTTCTCATCTTCCAATATCAAATAAATTTCTTTTTTTTTTTTTCCAATATCAAATAAATTTCTTTTTTTTTTTTTCCAATATCAAATAAATTTCTTTTTTTTTTTTTCCAATATCAAATAAATTTCTATGCCCCAAGTCTCTCATTGGAATCCTATCTCCTACCAGAGTTTGTTCTAACAAAAAAAAAAGAGGTCTTACCAAGACCATCTGAATGATCCCAACTACAATAAAACAACAAATGCCAATAATAATAAGAAAAATGCTAGAACTTAAGGAAAAGTCATCCGTATTAAATGTAAGCAGTCAAAATGCTCATCAGTTTTCCAACATCCTCCAGATCATTGGAACTCCGTAGGAGCCCACTAGCATTGTTGAAGGAACAAACAATACTATCACATTAGAACTAGCAAGTAACAAAACTTATTTACAAATAAGGAAAGAATACACAGAAGTTATTTCAAAGATGCACTTACACATGATTTCTGTTCTTGCATGCAGACTTCCCTGTTCAAAGTCATGACCAGAATCCTGTACTGTATTGAAAATACATTGTGTCCATGCTAGAAGTCTCTTTTCACAGATTCTGTGATTGCCTCTGGCTAACTTGGCCCCGTCCCAAGTTTTCAAGAGAAAAATCCTAAAGGACGTTTTGTCTCCTCACACTATATAGGTCTACTACTGCTAAAAAGCATGGTAAAAGGAACTTCAGAAAAGATGAGGCTCCAAAGAGAATCGAACGTGCTTGTAATGGCAAGATACATCTTCAACAATTTATCCTATGAACGCACAAGCTCCAGGCTCAACCTCATTCTTTCCAGTAACAACAAATGCCAATAAGAAGAGACGTTAAAGCTTGAGGATGTACTGCCCCTGCCTCTGGCTTTCTCAGGTTGGTTGGCTTCAGGAGAGTAACATTCTCTTTACACTGCCTTCAAACAACCTTATCACTGACAGATCTTGGAGCATATGGTCTTTTTGGGTCAGGACTGTTCCTAAGAGTACCAGATTTCGAGTCAAGAAACTTGATTTCTAATCCAGACTTTACTACAAACCAGATGTATGCCTCGGGCAATTTATTTCACCTCTCTTGGTGCCCATCTCCTCAGCTGGGCAAGGAGCGCGTAGGCTTAGAAGATCACAGAAGCTCTGTACTCCGCCAGGATGAGCAGGGTACATATTCAGGTTGCAAGATGGGCCAATTTTGTTCCCTGGCTGCTGACTAAAAGCTATTTTTAAATCCTCCTTCTCAGTCTCTTGAAAAGTTGGCCTGAGAAAATAAGACACAGCCAAACAATCTGGACTAACTGGTGCTATTAAACAAAGCAGTAAGAAGAATCAAGATTCCCTAATGGTAGGCTTGAAATTCAGTGTCAGTTGAGATTTTATCCTTCCGGTGCTAGTGTTGCCAAATGCATCATGAAAGATCTCTGAAAAAACTATGAAGATTTAACCCACTGCCATGGAGTCACAGTGGCCATATGATAAACAGGGGTTTCCACAGGGTTGCTCAATATTTTCAGAAGCAAACTGCCTTATCTTTCTCCCTTGTTGGATAGATTCAAACCATCAACTTTTAAGGTAGCAGCCCAATACCTAACCCACTGCATCACCAGGGATCCTTATAGTAGCTAAGGAGTTGCACTGTCAACTCAAAGACAGTCCATTTGATTCAACCAGCCGCTCTGAGAGAGAAAGATGGGTAATCTCTTAGTCCACAACTTACTGCCTCTGAAAATCCACTAGAGGGTCAGCTATGAGTCAGTTCCACCTCAGAGGTACATAGCAACAACAATAATACATACACACTGTGTGTGTGTGTGTGTGTGTGTGTGTGTGTGTGTGTGTGTGTGTACTGGGGGCATAGCCCATAGGTAACCAAAAGTCTAAAGCTCTCTCGGATGGTTAAATCCACCAGCATCTCCAAAGGAGAATGATGGATAATCTCCTCCTGTGGGATTTACTGCCTTGGAAATTCAATGGAGGGTCAGCTATGAGTATTTTCCAACTTGATAACAATAATAAATTACTGCTGTTGTTGTTATTGTTATGTGCCCTTGAGTCAAATGCAACTCAGAGCGACTCTATGTACAACAGCCCTAAGCCCTGCTCTATCCTGTGCCAATCTTATTGTCTCTAACATACCTACCCCCATTTCCCTAGTCAGTGAAGCAATCCATCTCACCTAGAGTCTTCCTCTCTTGCACTGTCCCTCCACCCTCCCAAGCATGATGTCCTTCTCCAAAGACTGGTCCCTCCTTGCAACATGTCCAAAGTATGCCAGACGAAGCTTCAGAATCCTTGTCTCTAAGGAGCAGCCTGGTCTCACCCTTTCTAGGATGAACCTGTTTGTTCTCCTAGCAGTCCACGGTATATTTAATACTCTCCTCCAGCACCACAACTTATTCTTCTATCATCCCTCATCATTGTTCAGCTCTCTGAATGTATAGCAAGTAATTGCAAAGACCATGGCCCGGATCAGGCACACTTTGCTCTTCAGACTGATGTCACTGTTCTTCAATACTTTGGAGAGGTCTCTGACAGAATAATTTCCCAGTGCAATTCATCTTTTAATTTCCTAGCTTTTGGTACCAAGAGTAGTGATTGTAAAGCCAAGCAAACTAAAACTGTTAAAAATCTCAATCTCTTCACCATCTATCAAGATGTTGCCAATTGGCCTAACGATGAGATTCTTTGTTTTCTTGATATTGAAACTCAATCCCTATTGAAAGCTGCAGTCTTTGACCCTCTGCAGTAAGAACTTCAGGTCCTCCTCAGTTTCAGCAAGTACGGTTGTGTCCTGTGCATAATGCAGATTGTTGAAGATTCTTCCTTCAATCCTGATGCCACACTTCTCCTCATAGAGGCCAGCCTTCCAGATGATCTGTTCTGCATATAGATTGGAAAGGTATGGAGACAGGACACATCCCAGGCATACAGCTTTCCCAATTTTGAACCATGTAGTGCTTCCTTGCCCTGGTCTGATGACTGCCTCCTGGTCCAAGCATAGGTTTCACACAAAAACGAACGTGTGTGTGTGTGTGTGTGTGTGTGTGTGTGTGCGCGCGCGTGTGTGAATGAAAGGCAGCTGATTCGAATCCACCAACAGCTCTGTGGGAGAGGGAAGAACAATTGTTGCATCGTCTGCAGTCATTTACAGATTCAGAAAACACACTGGAGTGTTACCTACGAGTCAATGCCAACTCAATGGCAATGGGTGAGTGTGAGTGATATACGTGTGTGATGGGGGGTGTACATTATTTGTTTTGCATGTCATGAAATCAGAAACAGTAAATCACGCTGGAAGACTGTCGATCCTTCTACTGTGGAGCAACTGGTGGCTACATATTCTTATATATATGGGATGGATGGATGGATGGATGGATGGATCGATAGATAGATATGCATACCACATCCAATTAGACACAAGGTGCGCGCACACGCGCACACACACACACACACATACACACACACACACATTGTTGGTGTGTGGCACTGAATTGAGACTAATTCATAACTGATCTTTCCATGGGTGTTCAGAGGCAATAAATCACACAAGAGAAGAACGCCCATCCTTCTCTTGAGGAGCAGATGGTGGATTTGAACTAAATGCCTTTAGGACTGCAGTGCAGCCTCCTACCACTAGACTATTAGAGCTTTTACATAAAAACTAATATGTATATATATTCAAATCTATGCAAAATAATTTCCAATTCATTTTAAAGGGATATTTTGAAAATGTTAGCAGTGGATAAAGCTCACTCTTTCTCCATCCTCTCTTTTGACTAACCAATGAAATAATTTTGAAAACATTCAACCTTATACTCCATTAAGTGCCTTCTCAGTGTGAAAAAACCATGCTACAGATTTGCTGTAGGCTTTATGCAATTACTGAGATAGGACATCGTTTCCAAGGAAACAAGTGGTTGTAAAAAAAAGTCACCAAAAAAAAAGTACCTCACAAGTTTCACACATTTAATATGTAGATGATGAACTAGGTCATTCCATATATTTTACCAATAGGCAAGAAGATAGATTAAAGCTTTCTATTCTTTTTTCTTCCATTTATCCTAGGAGGATTTTTTTAAAATCTTTTAAAGTAGGTGTAATGATTCTCTTTTGGCAATGTGGTTTCCAAAATACAAAACTCCAAAGAGAGTTGGTTACAGTTAATCAAGCGAAAAACAGCTCCTGTTGAATAAGTCTAAGTGGAGAAAGGAAAAAGGGTCCTGAAGCCCTGCATCTAATTCTAGACACTTGTTTTTGCTGCTTGCTTACAGATTGGGGGGTGGGGGAATGGACAGGAATACAAAGGCACAGCACATGTCCCCTTGCCAACTCTTCGTACATACAACAAGCAGTCAGAATTCCCATTCTGATCTTCCCACCCAGCCTGAGGCAGGCACAAGAAATTCACAGTCCCCACAGTGGGAGGAGTGACTTTGGCTTCCAAATGGAAGAAGAGAGCCAAAGAGGTGGTGCTCTATGCTGCCCCTTAGACAAAGGCAGGGGATCAAAAGCTCTGGCAGCTGAGAGGCAGAGGGGGCCAAAAGCCAATGGTGAAGGGCTGAGGAAAGGGAGCTTTCCTGCGTCAGCCATTCTCGTAGGGCCAGGATGCAGCACAGCCACCACACAAGCCAAGGGTCCCTTCACAGCCTTCCATCACGAAAAGTAGAAGGAGCCAACGAAGGGGGAGCTGGTCAATTAATCATCCTGCAGGAATAGAAACACAGATTCTTTGGGGGATAGAGGAAAGATGATGAAGAAACACTTGTGTATACCACATTCAATTAAACAGCCCTATTTGGCACAGACTAGGTAAGGCTCCCAACAGCTCAGAACCCTGGAGCACCAAAACACAATGATTTCCAGCTTTCTCGGTTGCAAACAAAAGCTTATTGTGTTTGGTGCAGCCATACTGCCAATTTGTCTCACACTTACCAACAAGGCATAATTACTACCTTCTTTCTTGTCTGTCTGCTTTTTTCTCAGCTACATGAAGAGTAAACATATATTCACTACTTTAAAGAAGGCAAGGGAAGGGTGGAGAACCCAAGACAGATTCAAAGCAGGAGCTCTTTTTCATCCAGACTTCAAGGTGACCAGGAGCTTATGCCATGCCCACAAAGATGGTGGCACTGGACCTCAGATCCATGAGACCTGTTCACTTCCCAGTCTTCTAATAATAACTGGCCCCTCTCACATTTCTCTGAAGACTTTCCTTAAACTTCCCCTGTTCTACTTTGTAGTCTTAACGAAACTCATCACCAGGCATCTTTTCACTGAGTACTAGTAACAGAGAATACACTGAGTAATAGACTAGCACTGTCTAGTGTGCTAACTGGATATTCTGTGTCACACTTGTGAGAATCCTTTGATTTTCTCATTTTGCAACAGTGGTTTTGTCCCAGAGAGATAAAGAGAAATTAATAGAGATGGAAAAGGCAATCTCCAATTTCATGTGGAATGGAAAGAAGCCCCCAATAAGCAAAGCACTCCTTAAGAATCGAAGAACGGTAGGAGGTATCTCACTCCCTGATCAAATCCTACTACACTGCCATAGTGGTAAAGACAGCATGGTACTGGTACAATGACAGACACATAGATCAATGGAATCGAATTGAGAATCC
>NW_006399872.1:1757286-1763810 GCF_000299155.1 Elephantulus edwardii
TTTTTTAAAAAGAGAAAGTAATATGATGATCTGTGGGATGGAAAGGAAAAGAAAGAGGCATCAGGCTTCTTGAGACATCGCTGAGCCTTTTAAATGAGCCAAGAGTGCTGGTGTCACATGAACAGGGTGAATAGGAAGAGAGACTGCATAGGTTCAGAGATCTGTTTCCACCATATGTCTCACTCTAAGTAAGGAAAGGGCAGTGTGAGGTACTACCTCCAACTGCAAAATTAAACTGACAGCCTTACCTTTTATTTCGGAGCATGGTACTTTGAGGGGTGAGGAAAGGGGGGTTCATTCAGGAAAAGAAGGAAATTAAGTGATCGTTATCTACTGACAGAAATTTTCCCTTTTTATTTATTTTGAAATCTTCATCATAATTTCTTCTCTCACGCTATAAATCTTTCAGCTGGTGTCCACTGTGAGAATGTTCCAGCTCCCTAATATTCCCAAAGCTTAAAAACAGAGGGCAAAGATAGTAAGATTAAACAATGGAAAAAAGGAAGCCAAAAAAATGCAAAAAATGCAGTTATAATTTTTAAAGAGTTTTTTTTTTTGCCCTGCAGCATATTTATCTGAACTAAAAGAGTTTCACCAAAGGGAAATTTAAGCTCTACACTTATGTCTATGTTCCCAGAAGATTTCAAATACAATTTCTCTAATGTGAACACTGGAAGAATGCTACTGAATTTGTACTTCATTAACACCTTTATCTTACATCAGGGAACTCTGGTGGCATAGTCTGCAGGATGTTTGGCAGCTAACTCAAAGGCAGTTCCTCTCCACCAGTTCAAATCCACTAGTGGCTATATATGGGAGAAATACGGACAATCTCCTTTTGTACATTTAAAAGCAATCGACAGCCTCCAAAAACCTGATGAAACTGTTAGTTATGAGTCGGTTCCAATCTGATGGCAATGAAGTTTTGCGTTATCTTACATTTCAAAGACTGTCTTCTCTTTAATAGTTTTGCTTGACCACTAACTAAAAAGCAGGAGACTTGAATTGCCAGTGATTTTGCTGGAGGAAAATATCAAAACTCAGCAATTTTGCTCCTGTAAAGACTATAGTCTGAGAAATACTACAATTCTACTCTATCATAGAGAGTTGCTAGGTCTATTCAGAGAGTTGCCCTGAGTCATAGCACACTCAATGGCATCCAACAACAACAACAACAGCATGAGAAATTAGTGACTCAATAGCACAAAACAACAGAGACAATTCAGGAGGAAGGCTTAGGAATCTACTCCTAAACCATCAGCCACTGGAAATTCTCTGGAGTATATCGTTCCACTGTGATACATTCAGGGTCACCAGTTGCTGGTTACATATAATGTATCACTCTAGGTTCTGGTAGAGAGTTTTGATGCTAAACCAATGGTGAGGCCTCTGTGGCGGTTCATATCCCACAGTGGCTCCGAAGGATAAAGATGGGCAATCTCCTCGTGCAATGGACAGCCTCAGAGTTTGAATTTTCATGTTACACATGGGTTATTATAAAACTCTTAGAAGGCTGGATGGAAAATAAGCTATTCCTGATCAACTTCTATACCTGAGAAAGCCAAGGCACGTGACAAGTAGGAAGCCTGGACAGAGGAAACACAGCTGGTAAGTGGAAAGTTTGTTTAATAGATGTCCTACTCTGTGATCCTAATCTAACGTGCCTTCAGCAATGCTTTCCTTTTCAATGCCCTCTGTGTAGGCAGAAAGCCTACCCTAGATAAGTGCATGCTGAAACCAAGACATACTCGTTCATTACCACCACACAGGGCACAGGTATACACCCCCACCCCCCACTGTGAAATCCCAGAGAGCAAACAGTAAACTAATGCCAATTTGATTTTTAATTACGAATCTGTGCAGGAGTCAACTAACTCCCTAAAAAACTCATTGCTGTGGGGTCATAACCACTCATAGCTGACCCTCTTGCAAGTTTTTGCTCAGAAGAGTGGAGGGACACTGCAGGAGAGGAAGGATTCCAGATGAGATGTGTTGATATAGTAACTGGGACCATACGGGTAGGTGTGTCGGAGTCCGTGAGACTGGGTCAGGGCAGGGTAGGCTTCGGAGCTGTTGTATATAGGGTTGCTATGAGTCGTAGGCAACTCAATGGCATATAACAACAACAAATTATGTGGGAGAAGATTCCCCATCTTTCCCTCACCAATTCTTAACTAGAAACACCAGAGACTTCATAAATGTGGATCATCAACAGAGTCTAGAGAGACATTTACCTGTGGCTTACTGACTAGTAAAGGCATTTGACAGTGTGAAGGATAACAAACTTCAGATAACAAGAAGAATGGAGATTAAGAACACTTCACTGTGCACATGCAAAACCTGTACTTATTCCAAGAACCTATAACTCAAATAGAACAGGGTCTAATACTTATCCAATCTGTATGCTAGACAAATAATCTAAGAAGCTGGACTACATATTAGAATACAACATCAGGAAGAAAGGAAGAATCATAAACAACCTGTGATATGCAAATAACGGACTCTTGCTTGCTAAAAGAAAAAAAATATTTAAAGTGCTTACTGATGAAGATCGAAGACTAAACTTTGCAATATGGAGTGTGCCTCATCATAAAAGAAAACAAAAATCTTCACAACTGGATCAATAAACATCATCATGCTATGTGAAGAAAAGATTGAAGTTGTCAATAATTTAATTTGAGGTGGCTTGACAGTCCATGCTCAAGGGAGCAGCAGTCACGAAATCAAACAATATATTGAATTGGGCAAATATGTTGCAAAAGACTCTTCAAAGTGTTTACAAGAAAAGATGTTCTTTTCAGGACTAAGGAGTACCTGACCATGGCTTCCTATGTATGTAAAAGGTGGACAGTGGATTAAGAAGAGCAGAGAAGAATTTATGTCTTTGAATTAATACTGAATATACTATAGGAGAATAAAGAAACCTGTCTTTGAACTCCAGTCAAAATACTGTTTAAGAGGAAGGACAGAGAGGCTTCATCTCATACTTTGGCCATACTATCAGGTGTACCAGTCCCTGGAGAAGGACATCATGCTTAATAAAGTGGACTCAAAACACTGCCACTGTGTTGTTTCTAACTCCACGTGACCCTCCATTGGGTTTCTGAGGCTGTAAATCTTCATGGGAGAGTATTTACCTCATATTTCCCCCTGTGAACATCTGGTAAATTTGAACCACCAATCTTTCAGGTAGCAGCTCAGCACACAGCTTACTATACCACCAGGGCTCTTTTGGTAGGTCAGGGGTGGGGGGGGGGAAGTAAAGGAAACATTCAACAAGATGGATTGCCACAGTGGCTGCAACGATGGCTTAAGCACAGCAGAGACTGAGGACAGCACAGGATGGGGCAGTATTTCATTCTATTGTATACAGGGTTGCTTAAGTCAGAACCGGCATAATAGACACCTGGCAACAATGGAGGGCTTACTGTCATGATTTAGACAGGAAGCCAAAAATACTGTCAGGGTTTTCACTTCAGGCCTCTGATGATGGCTTTCACAGACAAAGGAAAGAGAGAGTGGGCAATTACCAGGGAATTTAATTCCTTATAAACACCCATTTGGAGTAATTGACGAGGGGGTAAGGGGAGCGTTCCTTTACTACTTAGCTAGACTTCTTTACATTAGCTGGATAATTGCTTCCATTTTCCAATTACCTAGCCCTGTAACTAGGACTGGCATGCCATCCACATGCACGCTACCAGAATTAGGCTCAAACCTGAAACATCAATAATATCATTAAGGGGATTTTTAGGATGGCACAACATTTTTCATTACTTTTTGTTAAGTAAGAGTGTCTTCTGTGAACAAAGTGTAAACTATTGAGCAAAATAAATTGAATCTTCTATCTGGAGTTGCAATGTCAGTAGAAACATAAAGGAAAATGTCCTGAAGTCTCAAAGTCAGGCTTTTCCCCATTTTCTTTTAAGAATCTGCTGAGTTATTCTGATAGCACATCAAGCTCCATTTACACAGTCACACCTCCTCTCTCTTGCATTGCAATCACAGCTAACGAAACTCCGAAGATATGATTTATTCTCATCATCCTTCCACACTGCATGCGATTCCAGTCACATCGCTGCATATAGTGAAGAGGTACACAACACAGACTAAAAAAATGAAGCTGCGTCTCCTTCCATGTCAAAAAGTATCACATGCTTTAAAGACTTAACACAATGTCTTTTCATGTCATTTTTATCAGACAAGCATTTTATAAAATAAATATGGTGCAATGGGACATATGTAAACTCCCTTCTGTCTGGTTGATTCTGACAGTATTCAGTTTCCAAAGCTGTACATCTTTAAAGGAGAATGCCTCATCTTTCTACACTAGACGTGGCTAGTGGGTTTGAACTGCTGACCCTGTGGTAAGCAGCCTAACACTTAACCTCTATGCTACATGGACGTCTCCTCTGAACACACAGTTCCGTGTAACCTGGCTCACGAAGCTGTTCAACAAAGGAAAGAAAAAAATCAAATTTACCAAGTTCCTACTATATGCCAGGCACAAAGCTAATCACTCCCACACATTAAATCCTATCTGTTTTCCCAGACATCCTGTTAAATAGATACTGTGTTTTTACAAACGAAATTGAGGTTTAAGGGATTAAATTACAAAGTCACAGTGCTGGTGAGTGCTAGGATGAGAATATGAGTCAGTCATATTCCAAGTCTAGGACAATCTGTACTTGTATCCTAAACCATACCCTTCAAGGACACATTGTCTGCTTCAAACTAACCACCAGTACTAAGGAAGACTAAAGTTGATCTTGAAGATGGTTACAGAGAACTCTCTGTGATCTAATCTGCTTTTATTCAGGACTGGGTGATACGGATCCACAAATAGTTGGTCAAAGCTGTGAGATCTGCTCTTGGACTTCAACATTCTATCTGTATTAACAGACTGTCTTTCACTCCACAAACAATACGGCACCATCTCAACTTCTTATTTTATATTCTAAACACTGTTTCTGGAGGCTGATTTTATTTTCTACGTTTGTTGTTGCTGTTAAATTCCATCTAGTTGTAGCTGACCCATAGTGACCCTATGAACAAAAGTCTTAAACATGAAACTTTCATCTTTTCTCCAAGTTCATAGAGTTTCTGGAGGCAAGCTTTTTTTGGAAGTGGATGCCACTCCTGCTTCTAAGCTTATTTTATTCCGGAGCTCCACAAAAACCAGGTCCAAGGTCCACAGGCCTGAGAGACCAAATGCCTTTTAAATACAAGGCCAAATCCAATCAGCTCACACCCAGTTATGAGCAAGAGCCACACCCAAGCCTCAACCCCCCAAACCAGAAAACACACCTTTGTATAATCTGGCCATTCAGCTTATCTTCCCAGCCTAGAAATAGTCCCAGACTGACAGCTGAATGCCTTTTTACATTTAATTCCCTTTAAATTCCCTTTGAGTTTCTTCAATTGACCAGGTAATAGCTATACAATTTCAAACATTAAGCCACTGTTGTTGTTATGTGCTATACAGTCATCTAGGATTCATAATAGTGACCCTATGTACAACAGCTCTGAATCCTGCCCTCTCCTGGGCCAATGTCACTGTCTCTGACACACCTACCCTTGTTATGGCATTTACCGTGTTAATCCATCTCATCTGGGTCTTCGTCTCCTTTGAGTCCCTCAAATTTCTAATTCTCCAAATACCATATCTCCACACAACAACCCAAGGTAGACAGGGATGCCAGTTTTTTTTAAAGGGTGGGGTTCTCCTAAGTGGCTTTCCATTCATAGAACTCAATGTACAACATAAAGAAACAAGGACCCACACAGGGACACTTTCATAATTGTTGTTGTGGTTGTTGTTATTTGCTGTCAAGTTGAGTACAATGCCTAGTGGCCCTATGATCAATAAATCTGAACTCTAACCTGTCCTGTCCTGTACCGTCCCCATCACCTCTGCCATTCTCAAGGCCACTGCTACAGTCACTGTTTCAATTCAACTGGTTGAGGATCTGCCTCTCTTTCTTTCATCAACCCTCATCTTTCCAAGTACGCTGTCCCTTTCCAAAGAGTACTCACTCCTCGCAAAGTATATGAGACAAAGTTTGATGATGTCAACTCGACAGCAGCTAACAACAATAACATGTACAACCAAACAACTCATGGGTTTGGTTCTTGGGTTTAGAAGTATAGTGTCATAGTTTCAAGAGCATCCCATTTTCTTGGTCTGATATGTGTTCAGTGCTTCCGTTCTACCTGCTACTTTTCTGTGTTATGCCCAGAATTTTAAAAGAAATTGTCTTCCAACACAAAACTGATCTCTTTACCTGGAACAGGAGTGGAAAGAAGAATGTCAGAAATAGGAAGAGCATACAATTATCTCCATGAGCAATCTCCTCTGCCCTGAACAGAGGAAGTAGGTGATACTTTGTGAACATTACTGAATATTTTGTGAAACCTATACTTGGACCAAGAGGCAGTTGTCAGAACAGAGCAGGGAGACACTGGATGGTTCAAAATCAAGAAAGGGGTCTGTCAGGGATGCATTTTGTCTCCATACCTTTTCA